>NC_081410.1:8800972-9070972 GCF_030272615.1 Cryptomeria japonica | reverse complement strand
GGGTAATGTTTTTTTATCATCAACAAATCCAACAAATTTATAGATACCTTCTTTATGATCAACTCTTCCAATAGTAATTACATTTCTTGGGTCTTTTCTATCTCTAACAACAACTTGATTGGTAGTGACAACAACCTCATATTCAGCTTGAGTGATTTTAAATACTAAAAAAAGATTTGCCCCTAATCCTTCAACCAATAAAATATTTTTGAAAGACCCATTTTTCACATTAACAAGACTCCCTGATCCTAATACAAGAAGTTTCATTTTATTTCCAATAGTAGTTTCTTGATTTGAATTCTTCCCCTCATGAAAATCAATAAACAAAGATCTATCTCCAATCATGTGAAATGATGCTCTTGAATCTAAAATCCATTCTTTATTAGTCTCTAAAGCAAAGTATCCCCCCTTAACACTAGATTCTGTTTTGAGTCTAGCTCTTACCTCCATATTTGACTTTTCTTTCTTTTTGAGGGAGATGGATATGAAGGTATGTCTATCCACCTTGTCATCCTAAGTTAAATATTTTTTCCTTGGGCTTATACTCCTTTCTTTCATTGTCTCTCATCTTCAAACAAAATTTATCCATATGATTCTCACCACCACAATACCTCCAAATAATGGGTTTTCTTTGGGCACTTGCTTTTCCGCACCATGTTTTGTAGAAAAGTGGTTAGAACCATCATTATTTCAAAATTTATTATTGTTTTTCTAATTCTTCTTTCCATAAAAATTTCTATAAAATTATTTTCCCTTAGTTGCATTTGCATGATTCTTTATTATATAACCTTCTTTAACAAGTTGAACTTCTTCATCTAAAACTGACTTACTAAATTGATCAAAAGTTTGTTGGGGGGCATTAGGATTTAATTGAATAACTCTTTTCCTTTATTATTTAAATATCTTGTATGGTTGGAAAAGATTACTTTCAACCATTGCAATCAATTGAAAATATTTTTTTGCATATTCAACACCTATTTTCTTCAGCTGAGCATTTAAATATGTAATTCCGTTAAAGTAATCACTCATTTTTTCAAAATCAGCAAGATACAAGTTCACAATTTTTTCTTCAATAGTAAACATACTGACAATATTTGTATCTTTATATTCTTTTTCTAAATTTTCCCACACCTCTATTGGATCATCAATATTAACAAATCTTCTTTTGGGATTGATACTCAAGGCTTTACCAATGATACGTCTAGCTTGCTCCAACTTGCATTTCCATAGCTCCTTTTATTTTCTATATTGAGGTTCTCCAATTTCTTTTTTCACTATCCTCCACAAAGTTTTTTCTCTTAAAGTATTATTGACTTCAATCTTCCAATCTGCAAAACCACTTTCATCATTTGATAGGAAAAATTTCATTTGAAGAGTCCATATTAACATAAAAAATAGCTTTTAAACAAATATCAATCGAACAATACTTCAACCTTGTTTAAAATATTCTAAATTAACTCTAGCTTTGATACCAAGTAAAAACAAGCCCAAAATATAACTATAAACTGAAATAACAACATAAAACATGACAAAAAACCAAGTGTTAGATCAAAGAAAAATGTCTGAATAATCTAGATTTTATTATATTCAATCCAACAACATACAACCATATTACATTGCATTGTTGTTTGCAATGAACAAATTCATATTTATAGCTAATCTTAGAAACTTCTACAATTCTAGATAATTCTAGAGAATTTTAAAAGTAGAATGTTCTTTTTTCTAGACAACCTCTAGTTGTTTCTCCAATTCTAGAAAACTCTCACTCTAGAAATTTCTTCTCTTTTTAGGAAATCTTCTTCCTTAAAACTCTAATGGTCATCTTCAAAAGGGTCTAGTGTTCAAACTATAAGATGCCACTAAGAATATTGTAAAATATTTGGATAGAATGTGATTCCTGAAATATTATCAACTCTCCCAAATATCATATGTGCCTTGTTGGTCGATATATTATTTCCTTAGCTAATTTTGGAAGCTCCTAAGAAACTTTCAAAAATTATAGATCAACCACTAGTATAGATAGGCTAATCACATGGCAGATGATCTTAGTTATACCATGTCTCCTCAAATCTACATTCATTAAGAACCTCATTAAAATCCACCTAGTTAGTCATTTAGAGAGAAAGCTCTCACAACACTAATATTTGAAACATATTTACTAAGCCATGAAAGGAACAAGGAAGTAGATACAAAGGTGAAGATATGACTCGGAGCTTTTACAACCATTGCTAGTGGGATTCAATATCAAATAGATATTGGCAACTTCGGTCAAGTCATCCCATTTTTTAATTGGGTTGATATGACAATATCATCAATCTAGTGTTGTGATTAAGGTGTCTCAACCTTAGAGTCCTAACAATTTAATTTACTTAATAACTTATTTCATATATTAGTTATATCCTAAATTTCTAACTTCTTATTGTCATATCACTTTGTGGGACCTCTTGGTGAGGTGGCATCCTACATGTAAGGTGAATCTATGCCAAGGATTCCTATTCTCTAGGAAGTTGGCACTAATTTTGGAGTTCCTATTTGTAGGAGGCTAATGTCATATGACATAGTGTTTGGACTATGAGGGATTACTTACATGTTACTTACATGGCTATGATAGCTACTAGTTTCGTGGAAGAGTTATGATGAGTTAATGTTGAGAAGTTGATATTTATTGTTGATTTTTTTAGCAAGTATCTATGTGCATGGGATACACCTAATCATGACTTCAGAAATTTCTATGTGGTGGGCGTAGTGCATATGGAAAGATGATCGTTATGGAATAGATAGGTGAAAGTGGCTTGGAAATTGTTGTGTGCAACATAAATCATGGATATGACAACTTCTTTTGGACACCACATGACTACCTAAGGGTGGGAGTTGATTTTAGAAACCATGGGCACCTACCTTTCATATATGAGCTCTATAAATATGTAAGTGCCTTAGAGTATTTTATGAGACGGGTTGGTTATTTTCTAAGATGTTGTTATGCTACCAGGATTGCTCCACAATTTTCAATTGTTGTAAGTATACCTAAAGTGAATTGGATCTATGCATTATATTGTAATACTAGTTGCTAATAATACAATTGAGCTCCCTATTTTGGAGCATGGTTTTTTCTTGAAAGGGTTTCCCCATGCAAATCTAGTGCTATGAATTTATTTGTTTAAATCTTAAATTTATATGTGTATCTAATTTGTAATAATTCAAGGGTTTGAAAAAATGTTTTACATTCACTTTTGTTTGATCAGCATTGGAAAAATTATTCCACTCTTAGCATCCTTTTAGTTGTTATCTTTAGTGCGTAGAAGTGTTTTTTGTGCTGATCTTGTTTCAATGGGAGTTTTGTAGAGAAATTATGTAATTGAGATACAATTGTGAGATGGAAAGAACATATAGTAGGATTGCGATGGAGAAATTTAATGGTGGTAATATTGAGTTGTGGAAATTGAAAATAAAAGATATGCTCATGGATAGAGACCTCAAAAATGAACCATTTGATCTTCTGGTGTTCAGTCAAAGGTTCTTCCATTTTTGGCATACCTCCTTAAATCTTGTATCACATGTATTCCTTTGAAATATTGTATCATATGCATTTGATTGACTCATTTTCTTTCTAAAATGAGTCCCTCATTTTTCTTACACTTTCTATAGGGATGTTTGGAGTATCAAATATAATTGTTGGCAAGTCTTGCTTTACTTCTTCCCAATTTTTCTCATGTTTAAGGTATGTCTTTTTATACCAATCTAATGTGTCTTTCCATAATCACAAAATCTAACAATTTCACTTTCTCCTCAATATCCCACCTTTTCTAAAGTGATTCCACGAAGAAGACATGCTCCGTGACTTCTATGGTTTCCTTTTCAAACACTAGTAGCTTAATGGATGACTCCATTTTTATTTCCTTCTTCTGTATTTTTTGTCTATAGATTGATTTAACTATTTTTTTTTCTCCTTCTTTATGCTTTTTACTATAGAGGGACAATGCTCTCTACCTTTATCTCTTTCTGACTTAATCTCAAAGCATTCCTCTCCAAGAATATCTGTATAATCTATTGCTTTATTCTCTCACTCGCGTATCTCTTCATTTTGTGGTACTTCCTTAATTGAAATCCATTCTCTTATATGGAATAGGGGATGGGTCATGGTTCAGGGGTTTGGGACTCTCCATCTTTTTGTTTGTTAATGACATCTTATTAGTTAGTGAACATAATTCCTCTCCCAAATTATACATTGTCTTATTTTGTTTTTCTATTTCCTCCTTTCTTTATTTATTTATACTTCTATTAACTAATTTTTTACGCTTCTTAAATAGATAGGACCTTTTTTGAAGCTTTAAGAACTTCAAGAAATCTATTATCTAACTTAATTATTAGGTTTGATAGATTAGCCTAGTTGTCAAACATTTGGAAAGTTGTGTCATGGATGGATCCCCTATGCTACTACAATCTGCTAACAATTTTTTACATATTTCATAATCGTTTATGCTCTTCTCCAAATTGTTTAAAAGTTGTCCTAACTTTTCTCACCATGAATTTTATTTTTCTAGGATGTTTCATTCTTTCTCTCTATTTTCTTTTTCTTTTTCCTTTTTGATAGCACCCATCTTGGTGAGTTCAATACAATCCTCATTAGTGCACTCACTCTTCTTATTTTTTGCATATTTCATTCTTGTACGATGGCTATCCTCTCTCTCAACAATTTTTCTTCACCTTCTTTATTCACTATTTGGGCTTGCCATGTTCATTTTCTTTGTTAATTCAATATGTTATCTATTCTCTCTTAAACTTTTCTTATCTTATTTGGACATGGGTGTGTTTGATTTGGGACTACATTACTCCTTTATCTTTTCTCATTGTAGTTATTTGGTATCTTTTTATTAATCGCATCCTTGCGAAGATCCCCCCTTTCCATTATCCACTCCCTTGGTGTCTAGCCCCCTCTCACAAGTTACACACCAAGGAAATAGTGCCATTGTAGAGTCGTAAATTATACCCCATGTAATTACACACTACATAAGCACCTTCACTTTATGTTGATTGGAGATATTCTTTAACTTTTTGTCCCTTTGTTTATATGGCTTACTCCATCACCCTTTAGTTTTTCATTTTCTCAACCTTGTCGATTGTATGGCTTGCAAACAACTACATGCCGCATTAGCATCCCATGAATCTGCAGTATATAGGTGGTCATTTGAGCATTACGCCTATGACTGGAAAATTTCATAACACCTGTTCATGTGGCCACTGATATCAGTTTCATTCCCAGGATGTATATCATCCCTCTCTGGCTTGATTTTTGCACTCTAGCAACTCATTCAAACCTCACAAGAACTCATTGGGATTTATATGCAACCTACAACTTATTGATCATTGATCTTGCATTCCTCTATTGTTACATTTCATTCATCTTGTCACCATTGTTGCAGCTATATGTTGGAGAACTCTCAGTACTCACCTTCACTTCGACAGGCTCTCGTTCTCTTAGTGTTGAAGGGGAGTCTCCTCCTTTTTGTTTTCATTATAGAATTATATCTCCAATAGAATAATATTCATCTCATTTATCTTTTGTTATCAAATAGAAACTTCTTTATCCATTATCTACTATCTTGGTTGTTCGTGGAGATGGAAACACCAAAGTGGGGGTTTGACTTTGGTAGACCTCTAAAACACAGCCCCAACATTTCATCTTTATCTGTCTTGTGTGAAAGATATGAAAGGAGTCTCATGAGATACATGGAGGCTTCAACCATGGGACTCTTATAAGCTTCTTTTCTTTCATTCTTTGTTAGTCATGTTATATCGTTTACTATTGTATCATTAAGAATATATAGAAAAATCCCAAAGTTTTGTTATTCTGTATTATTTGTGTGAGACTCTATACTTTATCCATACAAGATTCTAGTGCACCACATTGTCGTCCATGACTCATGTGTGCATCCTTGAGAAAATAGCAAGCATAGATCACCAGAGGGTCTCTATGACCCATTCATTCAGATTTGGTGGTTAATATAGTTTTAATATTATATGTGCTTCTTCTATTTAGAAATTTCCATTCATAGGTTTGAATAGTTAGTTGTTTGTATTTTCTTGGCTCACCAAAGTGTGAGTCTAGTGAGGTAGTGAAGGAAGGTTTGATCCTTGAGGAAAAAGAACACAAAAGAATGAAGAGAAAGATAGGGCTAGGTTTTGTCCAGTCAAAGAAAAAAGTTGAAAGAACATAGTGGGACTATTAGAAGATAAAAATGTCCAGCAAGAAACACCAAAAGGCTAGATTTGAAGAGCATAGCAATATGTTATATGAGTTACCAAAGGTAAGGATATTCATTTCTTGACAAGCAAGGTAGTACTGAGGAGACAATCAAAGAAACGAGGCAATTTAATAAGTGCACAATCATTAAGAATAAGAGTGAATGGTTTTCTTGATACTCTAACTGCATCCATGAATACCATTGAACAATAAAGTGGTGATACAAATGCACAATCCGCGATGGCATATTGCAAGAGACCATAAAGAGAAGTGATAACATGTAACTAAGCATAGTGAAAAGAATAAGAAAGATCAAAGGATGGAAGAGGTAAATATTAGAGAACAACATAGGTAATTATCATGATAGATAGTGAGTGTCTTCTCAACATGATAAAAGATAGAACTTTCAATCCAAGAATGCTATTAGGATGGTTCACTGATATTAATAGTGAGATGAATTTATGACAGTCATAAAGGTGAATAATATAATGTTGCAAGGCGGCCTGTTAACATGGGCTTGCTTGGGTTAATCTATAATCCAACAAAATGAAGGTGGTGGAGTGGTCCAAACCAAGGGAAGGGTGGTATAAAATAAATTTTGATGGGGCCTCAAAGGGAAATCCAAGGCCGTCAAAAGATGGATTTGTTTTTGATAAAGATAAATGGGTTTTACATTGACCTAAAACCAAGAGTTTTACAAAAACTGGCCATCAGCTAATAAAACAGAAACCAACAACATAACAGGGGAACACCCCAGACCGAACACAAAATCAAAAAAGAAACAACAACCAACAAAACAAAACACAGACAAACACTCAGTTAAGCAAGTGCACCAGCTCCTTGTTCTTCTATATGGTAGCCTTGTTGATTTCCTCCAATTCCTCCATAATGAACCTAGAGGTACCCTTATTGTTGCTCCTGCTTCTAGTCTTGGAACTAGGGCCCGTAGTTTTATTGCCACCAACAACAGAGTCTTCACTGCCTAGATCTTTCTTTCTATTACTGTCATCAGGATCACTGTCAATAGGATTTGATCTATACTCCGCCACCATGGCATTGATCTTTTCTAGCCCCTCCATACTATTATTCATGGCCTCCTTACTTATTTCAACCAGATTCTTAAGATTATTCTTGATCTCCTCCATAGACTGCTCAACCTTCTCAATTCTTTGCATATGTTTACATTTCATAACCTCGACATCATGGGAAAGCTTTTGGGTCATGATCATGAGCTTCTCTATTTTGCTAGGCTCAGGCGAATCAATGAAGATATCAATTATCTCCTTAATCCCCTCTTTGAGGGTATATATCTCATTCCCCACCCACTTCCATTAGTTCTCTTGGATTCGAGTCACTTCCATCACCAGATTCTTTAGAGAAATTTCCTTCTCTAAACCAGTATCCACATTTTTAGGCAGAGTCCCTTGCTTCTCCTTCAGGACATTAAGAGGAATGTCCAATTTGATTTCCTAGTCCAAGGTCTTGGGAGCATAGTCTTTAGCAACCAACTTCTTCTTTTTGGAATAAGGCTCAGTTTTAGAAATCATCTTTCTGGTTGATCTATATTTACTTGTAGCCCATTTGGGGGGGTTCTTGCTGCTATGGGTTCCAAGAGTGACCAACATATCACCCTCTTCAACTGACTTATAATCAAGGTCAACAAGCGGTTTGGCGCTCCCACTATCGTCCATCTCCATATCCGAATCAGAGACGTCTTGAACATTAGTATTAAGGATTCGACCTTCCTCAGAGAGAGAGGGCACAAATTCAAGGGCTTTGGTGTACTCCATAATGAGCACAATAAGCCCTTCATGGAGGACCAAATTACTGGGATTCTCAGCATGTATTTCAAGACTATTCTCCAAAGAAGAAACCAGATAGAAAGGAATCAAAATAACTTTGCCATGCCTAAAGTGATTCAAGATGGTAAAATCATAAGAAAAGATACTGACATATCTGCCATCAAGCATAATGTACCTCATGATGAAATCGGCTATGTCTTCCTAGGGAGCCATAAGATCCTTTTTGTTGTAGCAACCATCAGTTATTTTATTAACTCTTGAACGCTCCTTATCTTTATAAAAAAAAATCACCATGTCTTCCTCCCCTATTTTTCTGTCTCTGTGAAACCTTCTGCCATTCATATCCAAACCCATAACCGTAGCCACCAGGGTTTCATCCAGCTAATAATCAAAACCATAGGCCCTCAAAACCTCTTTCTTCCACCCGTTGACAAATGTTTCTGTGAGTAGAGGAGAAGGGCCATGGATTATTTCCAAGAAGGGAACCATTCCCCCATCAACAATTTCCTACCACACGTCCTTATTTTTCTTCCATTTATCAAAAGTGGGTGGTTCTTTCCTATTCTTGTCCCCACCTATAATGGTCCAGGTCAGCAAACAGAAACAAGAAATGGCTCACACCAAACAAGTCTCCAAACAGAAGAAGGACAGGAGCCGCACAAGAAGATAGAAAATCTAGGCACAAGGGAAGTGATGCAGAGCATCCACACCCACACATAATCCCTAAACCTTTTAGGAATATACCTCACATTGTTGAGGTTTCACAATGATTAATCACTTTCCCTTATGAAGGTTTTCCATAATATTTTATAAAACTCCCCACATATTGCTTATTGCCTATGAACACAATCATACCTTCTAGACCAACTAGGATAGGTTTCTTGGCATTGATGAAAGTCATAAAACAAAGGGAGTTTAAGTTTGTTTGAAGGATACCATCACTTTCTACAAAGCCTTGACACTTCCACACACCCTCTCAAAATTAATACCAACCATTAATTACCAAACACCATGTACTTTGATCCAACCCTCAACATGTACAAAAGGTTACTATCAAACAAGAACTTATTGGCCTCTTTGACACACGCTCACTCATAGATGAATATATTTTTCCATTGGATATATTTTGCAGATCCCTCTAGTGGGACTCTAGAAAAATAGGGTATGAAGAACATTTCAAAACATTAGAAAGATCCAATGGTGAAGTTTTGAGATATCCACCCCGTATCAGGACTGTATTTTTCTTGTGACAGTCAAACCTTCCTGAGGCAAGTTTTCAGTCACCTTCATGTCTCAAACCACGTGAAAAACCTATCATGGAACCCTGAAACAATAATGGAATGATAATTTACATAATATTACATATTCCCACCAATGTTTGTGGCTTGATCAACCAAGAACAAAAAGATATAGTATTATCTTTGTCTCGGTTTGCCCTAGTTCTGGGTTTTGACAATTTTGAGAGAACTTATTGTATCTTTGCCAAAACAACACCAAATGAAATGAAAACTGAAGGAAATGAAAGTTAATTTACTATTATTAAACCATCAAACCATTTTAATGAACCTTCAATGCATAGCAATGGTGAAAACTAACAGATTGCAGACTGAATGTGAGGAAAGTTTAGGAAAAACACAGAATGTGCAAGAAAACTACTTACTATTATTGCCAAAAACTTCAATTTTGAGAATTACATATTTTTGAGGAGTGCTTTCACCATATTTATAGAATTATAAGGATTCCCAACCGACCAACCAACTATAACCACCCAAAACCAGCCTTTTTGCAAATGTTGTCAAGCAACTTTGAAAAGTTGCATTGACATCATTTCTTGCTTTTTGACAACTTTTGGTTTATTGTACTTCTTGATCATCCAGTACCCCAAACTAACATTTTATAACATTAAAAATGACAAAAAATACTCCCCACAACCTTGATATTTCCATTTTGACCTATTTTGACCACTGGGCCCTATGTGAGCAATTTGACAATTTTCAGGACATATGACTCAACCTTTACATTTTAATAGAACTATTGGCCTTATTACATCATATTGGGTCTAAATAGACCTTATTTGAACAAAAAAAGCCAAAATAAATCATGCCCCACATATGGGCCCTTGAAGGGATGAGGTGCTCCTGCACCATACTCCCCTTGGAAAAGAACTCATGCCCCATGAGTATCCATCATGAAAGGGACCTTGAATCATCTGATATCCCACAACAACAAAAGGATAAGAACCTACTGTAGACGCATAAAAATGACCATATTCCTAAATGAATATTTTATGTTCATTTCCCTATTTGATTAAATCTAATTTAATTAAATTATCCACATTCTTCTATTTAATTAAGTAAATCACTTGATTAAATTCACTATACCATTTAATGAATAAATCATTTTATTCAATTAAATCCCCCTAGCCACTTTTAATTAAATTCAAATTTAATTAAATAGTTATCCTAAATTGAATAAATCAAATTTATTTAATTCCAACCAAATTGAATGAAAATCAAAATAATTCAATTAAATCCTATTATCCCCTCATCCACTTGCAAAATTCCAAACCCCTTCCTAACCCCTTCTAGAATATTCTAACCAATTCTAATTAACCTAAACCCCCTCTAAACTTTGTCACATCCCTAAGCAAAGGGAGGTCACTTCTCAAATGGCCCAAAGTCTTGGATAACCATTGAAGGTTTTCAACCTTCAACCACCAAAAACCCTAAAGTCTTTGAAAACCATTGAAGGCTTCCAACCTTCAACCACTTAATCCACAAAGTCTCCAATAACCATTAATGGTTATTTCAAACCCTCCCACATGGTTAAAACATTTGTTTTGACTCAACCTCTATCCAACCCAAGGGTCTCATCAGGTCATTAATGCTTTGACCATGATTATCTCTTAATCATTTGCACAAAGGTTTATCTTTGGATTAGATCCTAATTCATTGGGTAAACCTAACTTAGACTTGACCCTTAGCCTTTAGATAACCATGAGGTCTCCTCAGGCCTTTAATGCCTCCAACCTCTTCTTTTAACCCAATCTGGTGTGGACATTTGTCACTATTTTATTGGTGTCAATTGTGCACATGGATCCCCAACTTTCAAACCTGGCCCTTGATTAAACCATTCGATCCTGACCATCCATTGCCCTGTTTATGCTATAAATAGAGCTCTCATTCCTCCATTCTTAACAATCATCTTTCAAATTTGTAGCATTATACTTATGCTCAAATACTTTCAAGCTTTTCATATCATCTTTATGTTCATCATTTAGCCTCTCTTTAGATCAGGATTAATCATGAATATGCATGCTAAAGTAGTTTATTTATCATTTTAGCTCAATCATAGAGTAAATATAGTATGCTAGGATAATCTTCATACTAACCTCGTCATCTTATCATTTAGTTTATTGCATTTCTAGCATCTCATCTAGCTTATAACACATCTCATACTAAGATCAATTAAAAATCTCTCTCGTTCTCATATTTGCCATCCCTAAGACATTTTGCTCAGTAATCTGAGAGCAAAACATTGGTTTGAGGGACATTGTGAGATAGAGAACCATGGGACCCTCCTTGGGAAGCTGAGTAACGCATCGTTACTCCATAGCTTGCATCAAGAAGTCCTGTGTGTGTGTGTGGATTGATATTTATCGTAATTTTTCACATATTTAGTTTTATTAATCCATTTTTCCCGCATACATTTCTGGCGCCCACCGTGGGGCACGACCCCCAATAACACATCGGTTTTTCAAATTGATCACTTTTGCAGGTCCGCGGGAAACAGGGATCAGCGCGTCGAAAGCATGTATTAGCGCATCCGCCTAACAGTTTAGCGCTTCTAGCCTACTGTTTAGCGCGTGAGCTCTCTGCTTTAGCGCGTGAAGACCTTTTCTTAGCGCATGATATTATTTTAAAAAATTTTCCTGTAGGTTTCGACGTGGGAAAAACACTGTTTAGCGCATCCGCCTAACAGTTTAGCGCTTCTAGCCTACTGTTTAGCGCGTAAACACGGTTCCTCAGCGCATGACACTATTTGACAAATTTTTCTATAGGTGTTGATGCCGGCGAAACACAGATTAGCGCATGTACCTAACAGATTAGCGCATCCGCTTAACAGTTTAGCGCTTCTAGCCTACTGTTTAGCGCGTGGGCTCTCTGCTTTAGCGCGTGAAGACCTTTTCTTAGCGCATGATATTATTTTAAAAAAAATTTCCTGTAGGTTTCGATGTGGGAAAAACACTGTTTAGCGCATCCGGTAAACAGAGTAGCGCATCCAATCCACTGTTTAGCGCGTGCAGACCATCATCTAGCGCGTGCAGTTCAAACATTAGCGCGTGACCTCTGTTAAGATTTTTTGTAGGTATCAACGCGGGAGAAAAACAGAATAGCGCATCTGATTAACAGTCTAGCGCATCCCGCTCACTGTTTAGCGCGTGGGAACTATAATCTAGCGCGTGGAGTGCTTTCTTTAGCGCGTGACTTTCAGTAATATTTTCCTGTAGGTCTCGACGCAGGAGAAAAACAGAATAGCGCGTCCATAAAACAGATTAGCGCATTGGGGGCACATAATAGCGCGTGGGTGCTTTTTCTTAGCGCGTCCGTGCAATAGTTTAGCGCATGGAGTTGGCAAAGTCAAAATTCATGACAGAGTAAAAAATTAGGCTTGTGAGAGGCATAGTATATATGGAATATAACATTTAAGTATAAGTTACATTTCCTCTTATCTTTTTCCTTTCTTATACTTATAAGAAAGGAAAAAGATAAGAGGAAATGTAACTTATACTTTAAGTTATATTCCATATATACTTTCAGGATGTTTGAGAGGGGTTTCAGACCTCTAGGAGTTGTAATGCAAAATCTAGTTTTTGGAAGATCTTCCAAATTTCAGACTTAGACAAATTTCAGGGCATTTCAGGATCAGGATTGTAAAATTTGTAACCAAGATCAGAATTTAGGCTTATGTAAGCCCACACTAACATTTGATCACTGATTGTGTGCAGGTTCTAATATTTTTTTGTGCAGGGGAAGGAGCAAGTTTAGAGGCTTCAAGTTTCTTTTTTTACTTTCTTTCAACAAAAATTGGTTAAAAAGAACTCACTCTCATTTTTTGCACAAGTTAAAATAAACCTCATCATTTCATTTGGATGCATAAAATGAACTTCATGCCTTCCTTTTTGGTGTTTTAAAATAAAACTTCATCTTTTCTTTATTGCAAGGTAAAAAGAACAACAAACTTCATATTTGTTTTCTTGCAATATTAGAGGAAAAACACTTCATTTTGGAAGCTGTAAAAAGAACCAACAATCTTTACTTTGGCAAAAGTTTTAAAAAGAACCTCACCATCCTTTGGTGTTTAAAAGGATTCACTTCATTTTGCAAAGTAAAAGAACCTCATCTTCATTTTGTGCAAAGCAAAGAGGGAAAACTTTCCCCTATCGACTTTAATTTTGTTGACCAAACATCACGATTTACTTTGTTGACCAGGCTTGTTTTACAAAAGTTTTGGAAATACACACTTTGCTATGAAAGGTTAAAAACAACATCATGCTTGTTGGAGCAACATCTCCAAATAGAAGTTAGCAAATCATTATCTTGAAGGCTAAAAAGAACAAATTGATTGCCTTGTCTCGAAAGTGGAAGGTATATGCTCTCCCCATAACTGGGTGACCAAAAACCCAAACCACTCTTAAGCTTTCTGTACTTCAAGCATTTACATCCTTTAGCAGGCCTGCCTTCCCGAGGAGTTGCAATCAACTCTTAAAGCCGTTTATGGCCGGTGTGAAGGGAACGACCTAAGTGGGGAACGACTTTGAAGCCAAGTGTTCCAACCCACTATAATCAAAAGTGGAGGGTGACGAAAGTCCCTTTCAACGGTTACGCGCAGCGAT
This sequence comes from Cryptomeria japonica, assembly GCF_030272615.1. NCBI lineage: Eukaryota > Viridiplantae > Streptophyta > Pinopsida > Cupressales > Cupressaceae > Cryptomeria > Cryptomeria japonica. The sequence goes on along the minus strand of NC_081410.1, from coordinate 9,057,033 downwards.
TAGCCTTCCCCCAGTATCCTCGAGATACGTAAAGCCTTTGTTCTAAAGGTTGGGAAGCCTCCTGAGGGAGTTTATCACTGACGGCCAAACGGGAAGCCTGATTACGAACTTTAGCATTAGAAACTTTGAGCTGAGTCAGTTGCCAAACATTGGCAATATCATAGTGCAAGGGTGGGGAAGAATCCGCCCCCAAGATCACTCACCATATATCTCCCAAGATAACTACTCAATTGTGAAGCAATTCACTTTGGGTTAATTTCTGGCAAAAGGCAAAAAAATGGGCACCCTCTAGGGGGTGACAAGGCTGTTTGAGCTGACGGAGTATCGAGACTAGTGGGCTATGATATTGTCAATGACCTTTGAATAAAGAGTCTATCTGATGTGTCTTTTGTTGTAAATCAAACCAGTGATAACATCGAGGATTTGAACACATCCTCAAACGAATATACACTCAATGTTTAGCATTAGGATGATCATTGTCTTCATGTGTGCTATGTATTCTTGTCACAAATGCTAAAATATCTTGCAAAGTATCTAACAATCAAACTCAAAAGTCAGTTCAAACAAGGAAAAATCATAAAGTGGAGAAAATTTCCATATCCAACAAAACATCTTTTGAGATACTTATCAACATTTCAACTATCTTTAGGAAAGACTTTCATCCAACAAGATTCGAGGAAAGCACAAACTCAAATGATCCTACTCCAAGTCAAGATCAAGATCAAGGAATCTCTTCATCCTCCAAATCTATCTTAGGTCCTTTCATTCCACAATCAAATTCTCCATCCCTTCCATCCATCTTGGGTCCTTACTTCCCTCCATCCACAAATCCATCACCTCAAATGATCCATAAGAAAGATCAATGAAGAGCACATCTTTGAAATTCTTTCAATCCTCTATCTAAACATCTTTCCAAAACTTCTTCTATCATTTCCTCTATCTATTTTGGGTCCTTTTGTCCCAAAATTCAATTTTCCTCCATCTCTTCATCACTTCTCAAGTACCAACACTCATCCGAAAAATATTTCTATCTATCCTTGCACAAATCTTCCAACATTCTATCTATTATCCAACACCTCTTTTCTATCCTTCCATCCCTATCATTCAATCCTTTGCATACATCCTTCATCTGTGAAATAGGTGTTTGTGTCATTTTGTCACATACTTGCCCATGCTCGAATCTCATGTTCAGTCCTTTTCCTAGATATCTATTCATGAAATGCTTCAGAATCCGAGGTTGTTCCTCTTTAACATTTTCTTTTGGTTGGGATACACACTCAATCCAGAAAAGAACCACTTATCGTATCTTGGTACTGACATCTTTTGATTACTATATCTCATACACTTAATCGATTGCTCTAAATCATTGCGATCTCTTAAATTGAAGACATGGCTAGTGAAAAATCTAAAATCTTGCTTCAGTGCCACTGTAATTATCACACCCATGTAAGTTTCATCACTTACAAGCCAATGCAAGAAAAATAAAGAGAAAAAAAGAAATATCAAAAGCATGAGCAAGAAAATGAATATCAAGAAAAGCAAAATGCAATGAAATGCAATATCAAAATGATTGGCTATGGGAACATACAAGTAACTCCATCGGGGCTATGGACGCCTGGCTGGCAATGGAGCAATATTTGTGAGATTACAGCGATAACCTCGTCGGGGCTATGGACGCTCGCTGGCAGCGAGGCTCTATCCAGGATGCTTTTGAAGTTAAGGTAACTCATGTAGCTAGCCATGTTGGATTCTAAAGATTACAATGATCATATGAGCCAGAATGAACCCACTTGCACACACATGGGTAATCAAAGACTAAGTACCTTGATCCAGTTTGAGATTCTTATTCCCTTTTGAGTCTGCTTCCTAGTTGCTAAAAATGTTCAATTGAAATTTCCAGAGGTTCCAAGTGTGGGTTGGGTCTCTATCTTTGAAAAATTCGAGAACACTTATTCAGATGGTGCTAAATACTAAGACAATCTTACATATCACCTTTTTGCAAATGGAAACCTCTATTCTTGGGGGCAAAGTTCATCCACTCTATTCTTCCTACCATATCTCCCATATCCTCTAATCCATATCCCTTATCCTATCTATTCATTTCTTCTATCATCCAATTCTTTCTACAATCTTGCTTCACCTAATCCATATCCTCTAATCCACATCCCTTGTCCTATCTATTCATTTCTTCTATCCTCCAATTCTTTCTACAATCTTGCTTCACTCTAATCCATATCTATCTATCCTATCTATTCATTGCTTCCATCATCCAGTGCTATCTATATCCTATCTCTATCCATATCCCCTTTTTCATCCTTGATCTTGATCAAAACTATGGACAACAAATCTATTTCCACCCCAATGGTTCAGTCATCCATTCATCCATTCCTTGTCTTGATATACATTGGGGCAACCAAATACATCTTTCTTCTAATCCAAAAATCCAAAAAAAATCAAAATATCCCAAAAAATCAAAAAAAATCAAAATATCCAAAAACTCACAAAAAAAAAATAAAAAATAAAAAATAAAAAATCAAAATATCCAAAAACTCAAAAAAATCAAAATATCCAAAAACTCAAAAAAATCAAAATATCCAAAAACTAAAAATTAACAAAATCAAAAAAAATAAAAAAATAAAAAAATCAAAGCATGAACACATGGACCATCCATCAAATCAGATCAACAACAGGAAAACTCTCAAAGTCTGCAATCAAACTTATCACATGTCTTGTTAATCAATTCATTACTTGAAATCAACATCAACATCAAACATGTCTTATACAGGGATAGGTACACTCGAAACCAGACAGATCGGTCTTATACGGGGTACTCACTCTTTGAATCTAGACATTCCTATCAATCATCAAGTCTTGATAATCAATCCATCCATCAACATCATTTTTCATCAAAGCAGAGTGACAAAAACAAGCCATAAAACTATTTCTTAAGCAAAATTTGTGTCAAACAAAGTTGTCCGAATCCTAAACGAATCGAGCAATAGAGGATGTCTCTCCTATCATAATCCGGAAAATTTTCATCATTAGTATCAATCAAATCCTTTACCATCTTATGGATTTTTATCTCAAAAACACTTGTTTAAAACTTTCAAATTGTCAAATCCAGTTTCCAGATCGGGAAGCTTTTATCCATATCATTTGACACGCTTTATCCTGAAGGGACAGCTAAACCTTCACTCTGATAAAGTAAGATTTGAAATTTCTCAAACAGGAATCAACTGAATCCAAACCAATCAAAGGAATCCATTGATCACTCATGCATGACTAATCACCTTATTCTGAGAAGAAAGAACCTCTATCGTAACATCACGTTGAAGAAACAACAACCTAGTTTTTCCAAATTCATCAAGAGAAATAAATTTTTATACATCAATCATCAACCACATCATAACAATGACATCAATCAATCTGACTACTGGGTTTTATTCTAGTTAGCCTTATCTTTATCAATTGATGGTAGTACAGGGTTCACAAATCATATTGTACATATCATATCCACCCATCTGAGACATCACTAGAAATTCACCAATGCTTATCAATCTTGGACATACTTAGTGTAGTCACTGTCCTTGGCTTATCTAAATCCATTATCCAAAATAATATCCCACCATGGCTTGGTGATCTGTGTACATATCCATATCAAAGTAGTATCAACAATAAGGGGCAAAATCCTGACCTCGCTGGGGGCATCTCGCCTTCAAGATTTTCAACATCAGACCAAAAACATAGCAAGACAACAAGGATCAAAACAACCAACAAATGACAAATGACAATGCAAGAAGGCTAAACATCACGAACTTGAACTGATTTCAACTGAACAAAGCTCTATTTTGCAAGATGTTTTAATTGACAAGAATACATTTCCAATAGCATGCATGATTACTTATGGTTGTTAATTTTTGCTTATCATATCTCCTGAGCACCTCCAGGATGTCTTACGACTAGAGAAGCAAGGAAGGAATGTGATGTTTTATTTGTCTTCTATCTGTGAGTGAAGTCTTTTACCATGCAAATTTGTCCTATGAAGAAATCAGGTAGCATATCGCTGAGGACATTTCGGATTTGTATGGGACAAAGGTTAACTCTTGTATGTTTACGCAATACGCACTCAGGTTGTCCTGGTTCAATTATACCTTGACGCTTGTGCTATCTTGCAAAATCAAATATCAGGTAAAATTTTCTCAGGTCATTATGGTTCAATTATACCATTATGCTTGTATAAATTTTCAGCATATCCTAAAAAAATCAATGCTCAGTGATGATATTTACAAAGAAAGCAAATGAATGGTTCTATCGGATGGCAAATACAGAACGAGAGATGCTCCAAAAACATAGCTGCATATCATTTTACAATTAGCTGCATATCACTTTACACATAGCTACATATCATTTTACAATTAGTTGCATATCATTTTACAATTAGTTGCATATCATATCATACATCTCATTTTCAAAATATCATTCATCATTCATCATTGCATCCCTCGCATGCATATCTATCACATCATCATAGAATCTTTCTTCACTTTCATATCTTCTATCATTCTTCTAAACTATCTTCTATCATTCTTCCAACCTATCTTCTATCATTCTTCCAAACTATCTTCTATCATGTCTTATATAGGCGGTATCATTCTTGCAACCAGACACTCAATCATCCATATCTTATACAGACGATATCATTCCTAAACCCAGACGCTCGATCATCCATGTCTTATACAGGAGGTGTCATACCTGAAACAAGACTTGCTCTCATCAATCTAATCAATCTTATCAAACCCATGCATGCCATCACTATCTACTCTTCCATCTTTCAAACAACATTCTTCTTCTTTCGAGAGATCATTCATGCTTTGTGTGCATGAACAATCTCCCGAGGGGGCATTATCATATCAAATCTCAAAACAAATCCAATATCAGTTTCCACATCAAAACAAAGATATCAAAATCAAACTTACATCAACAAAATGAAACAAATTTGCTCATCTACATCAAGTTCAAAAACCTATCATTTCATATCAACTTGTAACACAACTCAAGTTCTCCAAAAACCATATCAAAACTTGTAAAACAACTCAAGTACCAAAATCACATAAACTTGTAAAACAACTCAAGTTTCCCACCCATATCAAAACTTGTAAAACAACTCAAGTTTCCAACCCATATCGGCTTGTAAAACAACTCAGGCTTTCCCACACATTGAACTTGAAACAGACAATGCAAATAAATCATATTCTGATCAATACAACAGATTGATATCTATACATAACTTGAAATATCTCACATCAAAACAAGTTATACCGACACTCATATTGGACAACTACATAAAATCATAACAGCACGACACAAATCTCGAATCTGGGGCATCACACATCAAATCGAATCTGGGGCATCACATCAAACATCGAATCTAGGGCATCACATCAAATCTGGGGCACGACTAGCAAATCAAAGAGCGACACAAAAATTGCATTTGATCATAAAAACACAAAAACACATCATTTTCTTTGAATTAACATGTGCACACACGTCACTTCAAAGAGGGGCAAAATGTAGACGCATAAAAATGACCATATTCCTAAATGAATATTTTATGTTCATTTCCCTATTTGATTAAATCTAATTTAATTAAATTATCCACATTCTTCTATTTAATTAAGTAAATCACTTGATTAAATTCACTATACCATTTAATGAATAAATCATTTTATTCAATTAAATCCCCCTAGCCACTTTTAATTAAATTCAAATTTAATTAAATAGTTATCCTAAATTGAATAAATCAAATTTATTTAATTCCAACCAAATTGAATGAAAATCAAAATAATTCAATTAAATCCTATTATCCCCTCATCCACTTGCAAAATTCCAAACCCCTTCCTAACCCCTTCTAGAATATTCTAACCAATTCTAATTAACCTAAACCCCCTCTAAACTTTGTCACATCCCTAAGCAAAGGGAGGTCACTTCTCAAATGGCCCAAAGTCTTGGATAACCATTGAAGGTTTTCAACCTTCAACCACCAAAAACCCTAAAGTCTTTAAAAACCATTGAAGGCTTCCAACCTTCAACCACTTAATCCACAAAGTCTCCAATAACCATTAATGGTTATTTCAAACCCTCCCACATGGTTAAAACATTTGTTTTGACTCAACCTCTATCCAACCCAAGGGTCTCATCAGGTCATTAATGCTTTGACCATGATTATCTCTTAATCATTTGCACAAAGGTTTATCTTTGGATTAGATCCTAATTCATTGGGTAAACCTAACTTAGACTTGACCCTTAGCCTTTAGATAACCATGAGGTCTCCTCAGGCCTTTAATGCCTCCAACCTCTTCTTTTAACCCAATCTGGTGTGGACATTTGTCACTATTTTATTGGTGTCAATTGTGCACATGGATCCCCAACTTTCAAACCTGGCCCTTGATTAAACCATTCGATCCTGACCATCCATTGCCCTGTTTATGCTATAAATAGAGCTCTCATTCCTCCATTCTTAACAATCATCTTTCAAATTTGTAGCATTATACTTATGCTCAAATACTTTCAAGCTTTTCATATCATCTTTATGTTCATCATTTAGCCTCTCTTTAGATCAGGATTAATCATGAATATGCATGCTAAAGTAGTTTATTTATCATTTTAGCTCAATCATAGAGTAAATATAGTATGCTAGGATAATCTTCATACTAACCTCGTCATCTTATCATTTAGTTTATTGCATTTCTAGCATCTAATCTAGCTTATAACACATCTCATCCTAAGATCAATTAAAAATCTCTCTCGTTCTCATATTTGCCATCCCTAAGACATTTTGCTCAGTAATCTGAGAGCAAAACATTGGTTTGAGGGACATTGTGAGATAGAGAACCATGGGACCCTCCTTGGGAAGCTGAGTAACGCATCGTTACTCCATAGCTTGCATCAAGAAGTCCTGTGTGTGTGTGTGGATTGATATTTATCGTAATTTTTCACATATTTAGTTTTATTAATCCATTTTTCCCGCATACACCTACAATACAATTCACACAATAAGGATCAGAAAAGAACTTTCCCATTGGTGGGCAACCAGTATATGCATGTGTAGAAACTTGAGCCGGTTGGCTTGGTTCATGTGGCTTCTCTAGAACACTCTGATTTGGATCAGTTTTCATAATAGGTGTACTAATCTGAGTGGGTTTAGCAGGACACCAAATAGAACCAATCATTACTCCTATGCTATCCTTGTGTTCCACCTTCTCTTGTGTAGGTTTTGTTTCAATTTCCTTGGCTTGAACCAATGTCTTCTTACCAAACATCACAATCTTACCTTTACCCTTAACATCCTCACTCATGGGAAACAATGTATATTGTAAACCATTCTTCTCAAGAGTATAAGTGTTCTCCCTACCATTTTAGAGTGTACAGTTGTCATATTGCCATGGTCTACCTAGTAAGATATGGCTACACTCCATGGGTAAAACATCACATAGAAGACTTTCCTTGTATTCACCAATCTTATCACTTGAACCTGAATCAACAACCAAAGTACAAACTTTACCTTTGCACTTACACTTTGTCCTAAAGAGGTTTCTCCTTTGAATGGGTTCATGTCGTGTTGATGTCTTCAACAAGGACTTCTTCATCATCAAACACTCACCAACTTCTCCTGTACACACATTTGCCTTTGGACTATCACTAACCTCTTCCTTTTGAGCATATGCAACTCTTCTAGAGGATGATGATGTTGTTTCTCCCTTCTCAGGACATTTGAAAGAAAGATGCCCATATTCATTACAATTGTAATATCTCCTTGAAAATTGGTTAAAACCCCTACCAAATCTACCTCTATTACCACCAAAACCACCTCTAAAATAAAAAAATGACTGCTCTTTACCTGTATTTACTTCACCTTCTTTCTCATTGTTTGGTTTATGTGAAGGAAATATACCTCTACCCTTGCCATTGTTATTGCCTCTACCTCTTGCAACCTTATCTTATCTCCTCTTCATCTTTTCTTCCACCTTGAGAACTAATTGATAACATTCCTTGACATTACTGGGGTTAGCCACAACCAACTCATCTTGAATATTAAATCTCAAACCTCCTAGGTATCTAGCAACTTTAACAACTTCATCTTCTTCTCTACCAGACCTTATACTCAACTTTAAAAATTCATCAGTATATGCCTTAACATCTTGTTCCTTTTGCCTTAACCCTTGCAATCTCTTATACAATTGAATTTCATAGTCTTTAGGAAGGAAATTATCTTTTAGTCTAGCCACCATCCGATCCCAAGAAGTAACCTTGGTCTTTCCTCTCTTTCTTCTATTAGCTTCTTCATGATCCCACCATAGGAGTGCATGTGCCTTGAGTTTTGTCTTTGCCAATCTGACCTTTTGTTCATCAGGTACGCCTTCTCCATCAAAATAAGCATCCATTGCTGCTATGCAATCCAAAAGTTCTTCCTCTTTCAAACTACCATCATACATTGGTATATCACCCCTTACCTTGTACTTGTCCCATTTTACTATCTTAAGAAGTCTGTGTGTTCTTTGTTCTTTAGGGTCTATCTGCTCTTCAGTTTCTTCCTTTGCCTCATGGAACTCTTCATCTCCTTCCTCTTCTTCACTAACATCCCCTACATCAACATTTATTCTTTGACTAGTCTCCAAGGCTTCAAGCCTTGTTGAGAGGGCATTATAGGACTTTTGTAACCTTGTGTTCTTCTCCTTCAATTCTTGGATCTCCCTTGCTGTACCTGCATTCTTTGGAGGCATCTTGTCTCACTCCCTTCAATCTTCAATAAGAACTACTCCCTTGCTCTGATACCAATCTGATGCAGAGCATCCACACCCACACACAATCCCTACACGTTTTAGAAATCTACCTTAATTGTTGAGGTTTCACAATGATTAATCACTTTCCCTTATGAAGATTTTCCATAATATTTTATAAAACTCCCCACGTATTGCTTCTTGCCTATGAACACAATCATACCTTCTAGACCAACTAGGATAGGTTTCTTGGCATTGAGGAAAGTCATAAACCAAAGGGAGTTTAAGTTTGTTTGAAGGATACCATCACTTTATACAGAGCCTTGACACTTTCACACACCCTCTCAAAATTCATACCAACCATTAATTACCAAACACCATGTACTCTGATCCAACCCTCAACATGTACAAAAGGTTACTATTAAACAAGACCTTACTGGCCTCTTTGACACACGATCATTCACAAATGAATACATTTTTCCATTAGACATATATTACAGATCCCTCTAGTGGGACTCTAGAAAACTAGGGTATCAAGAACATATCAAAAACTTAGAAAGATCCAACAGCTAAGTTTTGAGATATCGACCCTGTATCAGGACTATATTTTTCTTGTGACAGTCAAACCTTCTTGAGGCAAGTTTTCAGTCACCTTCATGTCTCAAACCACGTGAAAAACCTATCATGGAACCCTGCAACAATAATGGAATGATAATTTACATAATATTACATATTTCCACCAATGTTTGTGGCTTGATCAACCAAGAACAAAAAGATATAGTATTATCTTTGTCTCGGTTTGCCCTAGTTCTGGGTTTTGACAATTTTGAGAGAACTTATTGTATCTTTGCCAAAACAACACCAAATGACATGAAACCTGAAGGAAATGAAAGATAATTTACTGTTATTAAACCATCAAACCATTTTAATGAACCTTCAATGAATAGCAATGGTGAAAACTAACAGATTGTAGACTGAATGTGAGGAAAGTTTAGGAAAAACACAAAATGTGCAAGGAAACCACTTACTATTATTGCCAAAAACTTTAATTTCAAGAATTACATCTTTTTGAGGAGTGCTTTCACCATATTTATAGAATTATAAGGATTCCCAACCGACCAACCAACTATAACCACTCAAAACTAACCTTTTTGTAAATGTTGTCAAACAACTTTGAAAAGTTGCATTGACATCATTTCTTGCTTTTTGACAACTTTTGGTTTATTGTACTTCTTGATCATCCAATACCCCAAATAGGTTAAATAACATTTTATAACATTAAAAATGACAAAAAATACTCCCCACAAGCTTGATATTTCCATTTTGACTTGTTTTGACCTGTAGGCCCTATGTGAGCAATTTGACAATTTTCAGGACATATGACTCAACTGACTCAACCTTTACATTTTAATGGCACTATTGGCCTTATTACATAATATTGGGTCTAAATAGACCTTATTTGAACAAAACAAAAACAAACTAAATCATGCCCCACCTATGGGCCCTTGAAGGGATGAGGTGCTCTTGCACCAAGAAGTTTCTAGATCTTCGGATAGGGAAATTGAAAGGAAACCATTTCCCCAGCAACTTAATCAAATCATGATTGTTCTTCATTGGTTATCGCAAGTGGATGGTATCATAATAAGATAGGTTGCACAAGCTTTTTGGGAAACAATTCCAATTGCTCCACCATTTTGCCGCCACGTAGCCCACCGCCATATTGGCCAATAAATCCGCCACTTTATTGTCTTCCTGAAATACGTGAGAACTCTTAAATTCATCCAACTCTTTAATCATACCACAACAATCTTTGATCAAGTTGGTAATAGTCCTGCTAGGATCCATACACCCATTCAAACAATTTATAATGTTGAGTGAGTCAGATTCCAGCCAAACCTTTCTAAAACCTTCCCTTTTAGCCATGTGTAACCCAAAATGGGTAGCATTGGCCTCTGCAAAATGGTTGGACTGGGTGCCTAGAGGGATCACCACCGTAGAAACTAGCAGACCCATATGATTCCTAGCCACTCCCCCACACCTAGCCAGCCTAGGATTACCTTTAGCCGCCCCATCCACATTGATTTTGATCCATCCCACAAGGGGGGGGATGCCATAGAACATTTTGTCTGCACTGTTTAATTTTGTGCACATGAATGGATATATTCCAGCCAATTTGCCACCGTTTGATAGTATCCCACTCCTCTTGGAGAGTAGGGAGGGGATGGTCATTCATTCTACTAGGGAAGGAGTGAATAAAATTATCCTTGATAGCATTTCTGATTCTAATAGCCACAATGAGCATAGGAGATTCCAAATCTCTAAAAACTCTATTGTTTCTTTCTTTCCAAATACCCCAAGCAATATGAGGAAGAGACATGTTCCAGAGGACTCCCAAAGCCTGATTGTCAAAGGGGCACTTCCATTCAAACCACAAACTTTGAACAGAATCAGGGAAGACCCAATTAGTGTTCCAGATATCAAGGAAGAAACTCTGGATATCCATGGCAAAAGAGCAGTGCAACAACAGATGACCAACATTTTCATCAGCTTCTTTGCATAGGAAGCATCTATTAAGAATAGGAAGACCTCTTTTATAGAGGTTGTCAATGGTAGAAATATTACCCTGCATGAAAAGCCAAAAAAAGATGTTAATTTTTGGAATTAAAAGCGTATTCCAGATATCAGCCCAGAAGGGGGAGGGAGAATTTTTTTTGGAGATGAACTTGTAGGCATCAGCAACCTTGAATTTCCCTGAAGAGGAGAAATTACAGAACACTTCATCCTCCACATGAGAGAGAGGGATATGAATACAATTTAACTAGGGTTGAAAAGGTATCAAAGCATTATCCACAGATTTGAGATCTAACCAGGCTCCATCTCTAATATAATCAACCACCATAGAGCCAATTTTTCTGAGACATAATTCTTTGAAAGGAGAAGCTTGATTTGTTGCACAAGACTACGAAGGTAATATTGTAGCACTTGGAGCATGAAAACTGACATAAATAATGAACAATGAAGCCAAGAAACAAGCGGTTATTGAATCTTTGAAAATGGGGAAAAAATGGGTCTCTCTAAAATTCAGTTGGAGGGAGATTTATTGATTATTATTAATGCATTAAAAATTGGTGAAATACATGCATGGAATTTGAAAAAGGAAATATTCGTTTCCAATAAATTACTTGAAACCTTCAAAGAGTTTGAAATTGGACATGTGAGGAGATCAAGGAACAATGTGACAAACAGACTATCCAATTAGGCAGTGCAACTTGATGATTTGTCAAGCAGTTCCAGTACAAGATTTTCACAATCTTGAGCTCAACCTCTGAGGAGTAATCTACTCCACCATTTTTAGAAGATATTAATAGAAACCAGTGGTGGCGAAGTGATGTGACATGGGTTACCAAAATGGTAATAAAATCTATAGTGAAAGCACTGGGTGCTCATAAGAGAGGATGAGTGTTGACTGACAATATGGAGGCAATTTTTTCTTGATAATGCCAAGGCAACAACTTGCGTTTAGGGGCAAAATCACTACGAAAAGAATGAAAACTCAGTTTAAATTTGATGATGATACTAACATTCAAAGCATGTGAAAGTTTTTCTTGGTGAAGAATTTTCGTAGATGGAGCATGTAGGTATAGAACAACATTGATATTGTATCAATGGTGGCGACACGGGGATTAAATGTTGAGCGAAAATATGTTGAATGGGTACTAAGAGGCTGTGTGGAAAGTGATTGGATAATGGGTTGAAATCTGTGTTGGAGAGGGAAAGTGTGGGGTTGGATTCCTACCTATAGAGGAGACCGAGATCATAGATGAAACCCCTCAACAATTGATGCCCTTCGTCCCATGGGTGAAGGGGACAAACAAGGATGAGAATATGGTCGAAGCATATATTAGTTGGGATTTGCTGGTCCATTACCTACAGTAGAAGAATCGTGAACGTGCCAAAAGAAAGAAGAAGGAGAAGATGGAGGAAGTGCTAGAAGCAAGCTTTGAGTTGAAAGACCAGTGGGTCAATGGACCTTTGAAGGTAATGAGGAAGCATGGAAAAGAATTGGAAATTTGTGTTTTTTCGTTGTTTATAGTTTGTTTTTATAATTTCAAAATAAACTGTTACATTTATAAAGCAGTTATATGGTTGAATTGGATATGTAGGGAAAAATTTGGGTAGGCATGGGTAAGGCTTTGGTGAATGGTCTGTAGTGAACATCATTTTGGTATTTATTGTTAAATTTTATACCTAGTAGCATAGTGATGGCAATGCATAGGTAGGGGTAGGGCTTTGGTGAATGGTCTGTAATGAACATCATTTTTGTATTTATTGTTCGATTTTATAGCTAGTATCATAGTGATGACAAGGCATAGGCAAGGGTAGGGTTTGGCTATTTTTTACAAATATTTGGACACAATTTTAGAATTTTTTTGGAGTTTCCCTTTGTGATATGGATAGACAATACTATATCTAATGTATTCTATTTTTTAATATCAATAAAATATATACAATTACCAACCAAAAATAATAATAATAATGTTGCAAGGCATTTGAAGCTAGTCTTCTAGCAATAGACAATATAATAGAGGTTAATAATATCATGTTTTGTTGCACAAATGAGGATAATAGTAGTATTATACTGTTAAAGGCAAGAATTAAGGATGGCCTTGAATACTTAACAACTCTAAAGGAAGAATGACAACTGAAGATAATTATAGACCTTAAAGGGAAGTTAGCATACAACAAACACTGAGTTTAAAGCTAATATGAACAATCAATGAAAAATGACAAAGAAAACTCAAAGGGATAAGAGTAAAAATCTTTGAAGATTGTAGAAAGAGACGAAGGGAAAGTGTTGAAATGCTTGAGAAGAGTGCATAGTAATAAAAAGGACAATCTACATAGTCCAAGACAAATTATTAACGACAATCCCCACAAGGATGTACCTTGATGGGAAACATGACAATGATTGAGCACAAACCATTACATACAAAACAAAAGTATAGACCAGCACAGAAATTCATGACATGAGCATGGTATAAGTTCAACTGAAATTGCATCATATAGCTCAAGTTTTTAAAATAGACTAATCCTTCCCTTTTTCCCTTTTGGTAGGTCCTCCACATGACTACGATCATCTAACCACACAGATATATATATATATATATATATATATATATATATATATATATATATATATATATATATATATATATATATATATATATATATATATATATACATACAGAGAGGATGAGACAAACAAAAAGACTTAACTCATAAAAAACACAATGAAACTACTACTTACATCCATAAAGAACACCTTGGAAACATCAATATAAAGGGTATAACTTAGAATGTAAAGGTTGTAACATAGACCAAAAGGGGGCTAGATTAGAACTTATACAATATATAAGATATTAGATAAAGCTAAATTAAATAAAAGATTATAAAATTTATTATATAAGTGAGCAGGCAATCCAATCAAGAGGGTGCACTTCAAAGATCCTACAGAACAAGCTGGCTTAAAGGGTATTACAAGTCACATTATTTATGGGCATTAAAATGATGATAAAGGAAACAAATCGATCATTAATTATGGGCAATGCATATTTGCATAAATGTAACGGGGGCTTTATTGTTGCTTGTTCAAATGAAACACAATGCAGCCACAACATGAACGATTGTGTTTTCATATTGATTAGACAAATTCGAAAGGCTTGAAATACCACTGCAACACACATAGTCGTTTATTGGCCACACCACCACCCCCATGAAAATTATTTCCTTCCACAAAAGCTGCCTGTTTATTTTGGTGATTGACCATTTTGGGACCATTCAGTTTTAATTGTGTTTTTGGGATATTTTATACATCTTGACGATTTCAGAGCTGTCAGGCCATTGAAGGATTGCTCAATCCTTAAAGAATTTTCATATTTTACATGCATGCATGGACATTGCAGAGCCATTTCTTACATACACACTACATAATAACTTTCCTTGGGCAGGCTGCCATTGCCTACAAATGCATTTCTGTAACAAGATAATCAAATTAAATCAATGGCCCATAAACCTTAAAGTAATAAGTCAAATGAATCGAAAGAAAACCTCATAGAATTTTGGGATTTTTAATCCATAACTCTTATATATATATAAGATTATATAAAACAAATATGTTACTACTTATCAAGTTGCCATTAGTTTTATGTTCAAAGTTATTCTATATACTCTAGTCGGTTATCTCTACCGAAATATTCAGTCGGTATGCACAGTCTAGTCGGTTATTGAAGAAAGTAGTCTCAGAGCATAGTATGCACCGAGCTGTCTACCGAGTATCATTCCATGTCTACCAAGCAGCAAAGATGACACACCGAGTGAAACGTGTTACCAGATTCATTGAACTTGGACATACATATGAAAATGTGTTACAAGATCGAGGCACATCTAACCGTTATCACATTGGAAATTGCACTTAAAGATTGTGTATGATTTTGAGGTCATCTAACCAATGAAATATTTTGCATGGTTATTCATTCGATAAAACATGTTTGTAAGATCGAAGCAATGAATGGATCACTGTCATAAGAGATCTATTTATACAACATGGATTAAGATAAGAAATATACATGTAGCATGATAGAAACAAAGATATAGAGATATATGAAGCAAGACATGTGAAAGCACTAAGTGTTATGACTGTTACAGAGACACAGAGGTCACCGAGAAGGATTTCAAAGAACAGTCAAAGAATAGAGTAAACAGAAGGGTTTACCGAGTTACTATATGGATTAACGAGGTATGCTATAAGCAAGGTAATCTATTTTGAGCACATAGAATCTGCTATAACATTCCTGTAAAGCGGAAAAATCGAACCCTAGTTGTTCTCCCCTCCCCAACTCCAAGGAGAGAGAAGCGAGAGTCACTAGGGTTGATGGTTTTCACTTAGAAGAGACTTTACATTCAAAAGAGGGGTTGAAACCCACAAGATCCAATCCCACGCAATGCAAGATTGGATTCTAAATGAGTTTCAAGGGTTAAGACATCAAGGATACCCTCTTTTGTAAAGAAATGTAGATAGAAAGATTGAACTAGGAATGCATGTAGAAGCAAGAAAGATTCGCTTATAAACAGAGATAGGGATATGGGATGAAGCTGCGGACCTAGAATTAGCAGTAAAATGTCGAGATGGTACTGTTCTGCAAATTTGAGTGAAAGTTGACGGGACAATGGCACCTAGCGTGCACACGGTCCTCCGAAAAATCCGCAAAACGAAGGGGGATCTGTTCGTCTCTGCACAAGGATTCCAGATCTTTAATTATAGCTGCGTACCTGCAACCTACACACAGAAAAGAGAGGACGATTGGGGGGTTAGGGATGAGGGGTTTGCCTTTAGGTCAAACCCCGGTTTTGGAATTAACCAAGAAATGAGAATGTTGTAAATGTAAATGTTTGTAATGTAAACAAGTACTGATACCTTGTTGTAAGAATGTTTGTATTCTTACATGCGAAGGTGTAATGTATGTAGTATGTTGTATGTTGTATGTGATCTCCTCTTCAATGGTTGAATCCTTGTCTTGAATGCAACACTTAGCCTTGAATGGAGACTTAGAATGCTCAATTGCTTGAAGGAATGCTTGAATACTTAAATGCTTGAATGTTTGAATGTCGCTTCCGCGCCTTGTACACATATGTCCTTATTTTTGACCTCCTCAAATGGGAGAGGAAATGTAGTTTATATACTTGTCAATTAGGGCTGATAGACTGATTTTCTCGACCTTAGGCCGACCAGGAAACATTATTCTCCAATTTGCAAACTTAAAGACCCGAAGCCCCATAAGAGACCGGGCCCAAAATGGGGCCAGGGACTAGGGCGCTGGGCGCCCTAGTCTAGAAGGACCAGGGCACTAGGCGCCATGGTCCCACCTCCAGGGACAGCAGGGTGCAAGGAGGATCAAGCCAGGGTGCTGAAAAATGCAGTTTTTGATGTCATGAACAAGTTTCAGGGTCTCCATTCAGGTTCCGTGTTGCATCGCCATCGTGAAGACCCAAATGTAGTCAAAATTGCAAGTGTCGCAATTTCAAGACACTACATTTAGCCCCCACTTTAGCGGGAGTATAAGCGTACGCTCATACTTCCAGTAAAGTACAAGGAAACAACATTGAAAAACTTTCACCACGTCAAGGAGGCAAGATACACCAAGCCCCCAGTGGACTAAGGATCTTACGACTTCGATTGAAAAAGTAAAAGGGAAGATCACGAGGGAGAACCATGACTGTCAGTAGTAAGGTTCCCTCACTATGAGTCATGCAAGAAAGATATCAAAAATTTTCAAGGCAAAGCTAAATTTGTCAAGAAATTTTCAAGTATCTTGAAAAGATATGGACGGGATGTATGCCCCCCTACGTTAAAGAGATCATACACGCCTCACCGGGGGTGATTGCTTTAAGGTAGTGATACATATAAGAAATTAGAAGGGAAAGGAGCACGTTATCACAAGGATTTAGCCCCCAAGTGTGAGATAAGCCCCAGGATAATAGACACAAAACACAAAGCACAAGGTGACTTCGCTTTCCTCGGGGTCAGTATGCTGTATGATAATTCATGTGTATCATATGTATGTATGCATAATTGTTCTTCATTCCCCAATCAAGTAAGGTCACCTAGAAGAAGGGAACACATGTGTCTTTTGAGTCAACATGAGAGAGATCAAAAGAGATCTCAATGCTTTGCATCGTCCTCAAGTAGACAACACTAAGGACAACAAATAGAAGAATGAGAATAACACATAGAAGAAGTAACAAAAGAGATCAAGAGAGGAGGAGAGAATTTGCTATGCTAATGAACTAGTCTAGCACGCCATCTACCCCCCGATCTTGCTGATCAATATTTCGGGAAGGTAGGAAACACGCTAGAGGAGGAACATCCAACATGGCAGACGGAGCTATCATAAGATCCAAACAAGGGCTATGTTCATGTTTCGAGCCACGTTGTTCTTGTCTAGGAGCTAGGATAAGTGCTTTAGAAAATTCGTTAGATAAATGGTTATCAACATCAACATATTCATATTCACTATCAGAATGAACAGGAGTAACATTTTCATCATGAATAACATTATCATCTATATCATCATCAAGATTTATAAAAATAGGATCTTTAACTCGCACAGGATCAAGACCATCATGCATCTTATGTTTAGGAGATTTTGGCTCAATTTTCGGCTGAGGAGAAAATGGAATAATACTGGCTGAAGGTGTTTTTGGGGATTGTAAAGTTTGAGAAGTAGCTGCCTGAGCTCTAAGACAATGCTTTCGTCGGCGTTCACGTGCAGAACGATTTTGTCTAGTCTTAGTAGGAAGTTGAGAAGATAGAGGAGGAGGAATGTTCTCATCCTTATCACTTGGGTGTTTAGGTTGTGGTCTCTTAGGTTGAACAATAGGAGAAGAGGAAGGTCTCTTCTCTCCATAAGAGGAAGGAGGAGGAACTGCTCCATACAAAGGAGGAATATTTGGTTTAGGAAGGAGACCAAGCCCATCATGACGAGGAGGTATAGGTCTACTTTTAGGAAGTTTATTAGACATAGGCATAGTTACATCCATAGGGATGGGTTGGGAATCTTCTTGAGGAAAGACATTGGTTTTATCTTTCAAAGGAAGAACTTCCTTCTCAAGAACGATAGGAATGTCAAGTTTGGGTGTTCTAGGTTCACTTAGAGATAGGATCATATCTTTTTTCCACTTTTGATAAGATTTGAAAAGATGATCACTCCGCAGTGGAAGAGATTGAAATTGTTTAGGCCAAAAATAATCAACAGGAATGCTAGAAATTCTTTCAGCTGGTTTAAAGAGACTATGATTGACAGTAACAACTTCACCATTATGGGGAAATTTCAAACACTTATGAATAGGAGAAGCAATATCTTTCATGGAAGATAGCCAAGGATAGCCTAGCTTCACACGAAATTGTTCGGACGATGGAATAATAGCAAAGTCCACATCAAGGGATTTGTTATGGACCTCAATAGGTAATGTAATAGAGCCAATTGCAGGAGAAGAAAATGCATCAAATAGTTTCACAACCACATTTGTTTCGTCATAAATCACTTGATTCAATTGCAAAGTAAAAAGAAATTCTTCAATAATGACATTAACCATACAAGAAGGATCAATAAGCACTCCACGGCAAGGTGTATTCTTGACTTTTGCAACTATATATAAAGGACCATCAGGTGCCCTGATAGTTTCACTGGAATCAAATGTGATGGAAGGTTCTTTAGGGATTTTCTGCTGCTCTACAAAGTTAATCACATTCGGAGTCATAGACACGAGATCATCAGGTGAGGCAGAGGAATCAGTAGTATCAATCGCATTAGAGGTATGAGAAGGCAATGGATCAGTGGAAATCTTAAGATTTTGGTTAGGAGGAGCTGCAGATGTGTTGCCTTTATCATTCACACCAGAAACAGAGATAGTATTATTATCAATCAAATCTTGAATTTTACCCTTTAAAGCAAAACATTTTTCAGTATCATGCCCAGGATGACGATGAAATTGACAAAAAGATTTGTTATCAAAATAGGGTGAATTAATCTTTGTAGGATCTATTTGCCTTATAGGAGGAAGAGTAAGCACATTTTGTTCCAATAACTTACTCATAATACTATGCAATGATTCATTCAAAGGAGTAAACTTTCTTTCTTTTTTGAAAAACTTAGAAATGGGAGGCACACCTGATGCTGCATTCACATTGTTGTTGATGATGTTTTCATTGAATTTAATGGACTCTTTGTTCGGTTTAAACTTTCCAAATGGTTGTTGACTACTATCACCCTTATCACTTGGAGCCATAGGATTTGTTTGTTCCATTTGACTCACAGTCAGTTGATAATTGTGAAGAGTTGCGCACAACTGTTGGAAATAAGTAAACTCAGAAAACAAGAGTTTTTCTCTAATATCTTTTTGTAAATTAGAAATAAAGATTCTTTGAATATCATTGTCAGGCACTGGAAAAGAAATTTGAGCATACAAATGCTTATATCTACCAATGAAATCAGTCACTTTTTCTTTAACACCTTGTTTACAATGCATTAAATCAATCAAAGTAACCTTAGGACTTATATTGTTTTGAAATTGTTGAATAAAAGCATTTGCAAGTTGTTCGAAAGAAGAAATAGAATAAGAAGGCAACAAGCAATACCATTGTAGGGCTTTATCTCTTAATGTTCTAGTAAACAGTTTTGCAAGCAACCTTTGGTCATAAGTAAAATCGGTACATATTGTTTGAAAGGTCTTAACATGTGTTAGAGGATCACCCTTACCATTATAAAGCTCCAAATGCGGAATTTCAACATGTTTAGGGGGGATAGCTCGAACAATGTCAAGAGAAAGTGGGCTCACAACATCAAATGTGGGCACACTAAACTTAGATTGATTCATAGAGGCAATTTGTTGCTATAAAGAAGAGACAGTTTGTGCAAGATTGTTAATGGTCGCTTCAGTCGAAGAGTTCATATTAGATGTGTTAGATTATGATGGAGGTGTTATGTTATTGAAAGAAGGTAGAGAGTAAGATGGTGGGACACTATGATAGTTAGTCATAGGAGATGATTGGAAAGGAGGAACACTACAAGGAGGAATGGAAGGGTTAAATGAATTGCCCCCTTGCGTCATGTTCATTTGTGGAGATATAATAGGAACACTCATTGAAAGAATGAATGAAGAAGTTGGATTGAATGAAGGAAGAGGGTTGATTGAAGAAGAGGGATTGCCCCCATGACTAGTGATCATAGGAGGAATGTCTTGTGTTGAAGTAGTCATTATGTTTGATGTAAAAGTAGGTATACTAGCAATAGGAGTTGTCAAAGGAATAGAATGATTAACTTGAGTAGGAGGTTGTGTATAACCTAAGGTTTCGGCACAAATTTTCATAGGCATCACATTCGAATCCACAATGTGTGCAATACCACGCAAAATATCAATTCCATTCTTATCACTTTGAACCATACGTTTTAGACCCTCGATTAAGGAAAGAGCTTCACTATCGGGGTATTCTTGAGACATCCATTGTCGAAAATCATCAAATTGGTTATCCAATTTCGAAAGTTGTTCTACAGAAACCTCATGGAGAGCTTCTTCATCATTAAGAGGATTAGAGGAATTACCCATGTCCTCGTTAAAAAGGCCATTCAAATTAGGTTCCATCTCCTCGGTAATTACACCTTGGAAAGACTTAATTCTAAGGCTTCGTTTAATGGGAATAGTGTAAGTAGGGCTTATTGTTGTAAAACTCATGCACTAAAGAGAGAGAGAAGATTTTGAATTTTAGAGATAGCAAATTTCAATAAAATCAACCAATCTCCTAGATTTAAGCTGTTAAATACAATCAGGACAATCTCCCGAAATTTCGGAAAAAATGTCCGGGACCGTGGCGAACGGAGTGCACACGGTCCTCGCAACTTTTTTCAAAATTTTCAAGGATGAAAGTTATGATGATTTTAAAGCTAATCTGAAAAAATTGAGTGATTTTACGATCTGTAGATAGGCCAAATTAAAGTTGTAATCTCAAAATTGAACCCTACCAAGATTGTTGAAAAATGTAAAATTTGAATTTTGAAAAGGAGGGGGAAACTAAAATTTTGAATTTTATGATTTTAGAGGGAATGCTGAAAGCAATGTAGGCTTTGAAATTTAAAAGTTGACTTGATTTCATGCAACAATTCGAGTTTGAAAGTGGAAATCAAAGATGTTGCAATTAAACACTTAATTTCAAAAGTCACAAATTGTAAAAATTTGAATAAAGCACTGAAATTTCGAATGAATGCTAACACACTTTTCAGATTTAGGACTGTAAGAAACACAATTTTGATACGAATTTTAATTTCAACAATTTTTGAATGATTAGAAGCCTCAATCCAAGCAATCACTAGACCAACTTTGACTGTAATTTTGAAAGTGTTAAAATTGATAAAATCAGCCAAAATTCTCGATTTTAGCAAAAAAATACAGTAAGATCTAGCTCCCAAAATTTCGGAAAAAATGTTGGGGACAATGGCGCTCGGGGTGCACACGGTCCTCGCAACTTTTTTCGAAATTTTCAGGGATGAAAGATATTGTGATTTTATTGCGGAATCCAAAGTTACAACTGATTTGGAAGTGTTTTGATAAGTGAAATTATCAGTCAAGGGTTGAATCAAGAAGGTCTTAAAAATTAGGGTTTTGACATTTAACCACTTAATTTTTAGAATTAAAGCACAAATATGAATTGACAATTTGCAATAGAAGGTAGATCTGAAACAAGCATTAACAATTAAACATTTCACACGTTTAATTACTAAAAAGAAAATTTTAGGGTTTTTATGCAATTAGCCTCTAAAATTTGCAAAAGATCAAACATGGAAATGTAATTAAGGAAACAAAAATTTTTAGATCTAACCATGAATAATCAGAATGAGGATGTTCACGTCGGGTTCACCAAAATGTAAAGCAGAAAAAATCGAACCCTAGTCGTTCTCCCCTCCCCAACTCCAAGGAGAGAGAAGGGAGAGTCACTAGGGTTGATGGTTTTCACTTAGAAGAAACTTTACATTCAAAAGAGGGGTTGAAACCCACAAGATCCAATCCCACGCAATGCAAGATTGGATTCTAAATGAGTTTCAAGGGTTAAGACATCAAGGATACCCTCTTTTGTAAAGAAATGTAGATAGAAAGATTGAACTAGGAATGCATGTAGAAGCAAGAAAGATTCGCTTATAAACAGAGATAGGGATATGGGATGAAGCTGCGGACCTGGAATTAGCAGTAAAATGTCGAGATGGTGCTGTTCTGCAAATTTGAGCAAAAGTTGACGGAACGATGGTGCCCGACGTGCACACGATCCTCCGAAAAATCCGCAAAACGAAGGGGGATCTGTTTGTCTTTGCACAAGGATTCCAGATCTTCAATTACAGCTGCGTACCTGCAACCTACACATAGAAAAGAGAGGATGATTGGGGGGTTAGGGATGAGGGGTTTGCCTTTAGGTCAAACCCCGGTTTTGGAATTAACCAAGAAATGAGAATGTTGTAAATGTAAATGTTTGTAATGTAAACAAGTATTGATACCTTGTTGTAAGAATGTTTGTATTCTTACATGCGAAGGTGTAATGTATGTAGTATGTTGTATGTTGTATGTGATCTCCTCTTCAATGGTTGAATCCTTGTCTTGAATGCAACACTTAGCCTTGAATGGAGACTTAGAATGCTCAATTGCTTGAAGGAATGCTTGAATACTTAAATGCTTGAATGTTTGAATGTCGCTTCCGCGCCTTGTACACATATGTCCTTATTTTTGACCTCCTCAAATGGGAGAGGAAATGTAGTTTATATACTTGTCAATTAGGGCTGATAGACTGATTTTCCCGACCTTAGGCCGACCAGGAAACATTATTTTCCAATTTGCAAACTTAAAGACTCGAAGCCCCATAAGAGACCAGGCCCAAAATGGGGCCAGGGACCAGGGCACTGGGCGCCATGGTCCCACCTCCAGGGACAGCAGGGTGCTGAAAAATGCAGTTTCTGATGTCATGAACAAGTTTCGGGGTCTCCATTCAGGTTCCGTGTTGCATCGCCATCATGAAGACCCAAATGCAGTCAAAATTGCAAGTGTCGCAATTTCAGGACGCTACAATTCCAGATGTAAAGTTGCAGATATTTGTAATGATTTTATTGTAATATTGTGAAGTTGTAAGAGAAACCTTTAACAGGGTAAAAGACTTTAATCAAGTCTATAAATTGTATAGCCTCTAACCAGATGCAACATTTAGTTTAAGTGTTGTAAAATCCTTTAGCAAGGTAGATCTAATAGATCTTGATACTCCTAACAGGGTAAGCTATCAGAAATAGCTAAAAATGTAGCTCTAACCGAGCAACCTTTATTATTGCAGTAGTGAAGTTGTGGGTGCCATCCCCACCGCAGTTTTTCTCTCTAACGAAGAGTTTTTGCGTAACCAAAATATATGTGTTATGGAGTGAATCTTGTACGATTGTTATCTATTTGTTTTAGCTTTATATTATGCTACTGTACTATTTGGTTTATGCATAACAGTAAAGTTATTGTTGAAGAAAAGTTTTGAAGTATTGATTCACCCCTCCCCTCTTAGTACATTAACTGTCCATATTGGGTCTAACAATTGGTATTAGAGCTTCAATCTTGGAAAAAGGTTTAATTGCCTAAAGAGAAAGATCTTATCAATGGAAGGCTATAAACAATCTTAGAGGATTGTGTATCTGCAAGAAGAGATGGATCATGCTAATCAAGTGATTGCAGACATGCAAAGGAAAATGCAAAAATCTCTGAAAGTGAGAAGAAGATTATCTGATGATTTGCAGGACTCTCAAGAGTTAGTGGAACAAATTGAGACATCATCTGAGAACAGTATATTTGAGGAGACTGAAAAAATCATTGGAGTGTTAAAAGAAAAGAACAAAACACTGGTTGATCAACTAAAAGCAATGAAAAGAGAACATGAACATTTCAGCACACAGATGATTGAAAATCTTGATGCATTGAGGACAGTCGAGGATAAAGTAAGAGATCTGGAAAGAGAGAAACAACATCTTGAAGTCTTAATATCTGATAAGAATGATGAAATTGTGGGGAAAAATGGTGTCTCAACCTTGTATTTATGTGAGGTTACTATTTATAGTAAGTTTTCATTTAAGCACGAAATGGTGCAAAATTCTCCTTGAAGCTTCTAGTTGGTTAGATAAGCATTTCGGTAAAGTTTCATTTCAAGATCACAGCCGGTTTTGAAGATATTAAAATTTCCATTTTGGAGGGGTGCGATAAAGTGTTTAAACTTAATTTTGAGGGCTTTAGAGGCTCTAAAACATCCTAAAAAGTGGGCATAACTAGTTTATCAGGTTACGAGGTGATAGAGAACTTCGCAAGCTTTCTGACGCTTCAAACGGTTCGTCAATCGGACACCCGGTTCTTAAGTTATGGCCTCCGGAAGTTTGAACTCCTGAAATAGAAAAAATAATTTTGTATCAGACACATAAATGAGCTGTAAAAGGGAGGAGCATATGTCATAGGGTGTCTAGAAGGGAGATAAGGTCGGCTATACCTCATTGGGTGGTTTTAGACCATGGTTTTGTAATACCATTTGACGGTTTCTTGTATTGTATCTCCTATATATAAGGTGCGTGAGATAGAGGTTGTATGTAAGAGTCTTATGGCTATTGAGTTGCCTCTGAATCTCTAATTAGTGGTACTCCTGCGAAGAGCTTGCTCTGCAAGTATATTGTAATATGTTTTGATTGCTGAATAAAATATTGAGCTGCTTTTGGAGTGTGGGGTTTTTCTCCCGAAAGGGTTTTCCCCACGTAAATCACTGTGCTGTGGTATGAATGTTATTATGTCTATTTCTATTTTCTGTAACTGTTATAACAATCTGAAATTTTTTTGCATTATCCTCCCTCAAGGTTAGTGGAGGAAGTTGTTTCCATTACTTAACTTCCTTACAAGTGGTATCAGAGCCTGATCATCTTTGGTTTCAGTTGTGGGTTGTTGGGTTTTTTAAACTAATCTAGATTTAAGTGGGAGCTTGTGCAGAAGATAACTTTTGATCTTGTTGTAGGAATTTTTAGATGGCGAGTTCGTCAGGGAGAATAGAGGTGGAGAAATTTAATTGAAGTAATTTTGAGATGTGGAAGCTGAAGATGGAAGATCTGCTAATAGATCGAGATCTATGAGATGCTATTGATGCGAAGGTCCAAAGGCAGCTCAGTATGATGTTATGGACCGAAAAGCCAAGGGTCTAATCAGATTGTGCCTGGTAGACTCTGTTCTGATCAACGTCCATGAAGAAAACTTTGCAAAGAAGCTATGGACTAAGCTTGGTGAAATGTATCAAGCGAAATCTTTATTAAACTAAATTTTCTTAAAGAAGAAGTTGTATTCCTTGAAGATGGAAGAAGGCGGACGAATTGTAGATCACCTGGAAGCATTCAATATGCTGGTGGCTCAATTGGTATCTGTCGGTGTTAAGATGGAGGAGGAGGAAAAATGTCAGATCTTGCTTTGTTCTTTGCCTGATTCGTAGCATTCTCTTGTTATGGCTATCGGTAGTACTTATATTGTTTTGAAATCTGAAGATGTGGTGGGTGCCCTACTTGGTGAAGAGATGCGGAGGAAGGTATCCATTAGTTCAAAGGAAGCCCTAACTATTCGTGGAAGACCTAAGGAGAAAGGCAAGAAGAATGAGAAGCACGACAAGTCCAAATCCAAAGGGAGATTGAAATCTCCTGGAAAGTCCAAAGTCATTTGTTGGAATTGCGGTAAACCGGGTCACATCCATAAGGACTGCAAAGAAGAAAAGAAGAAGAAGAAAAAGAAAAAGTTCGATTCTAATTCTGAGTCCGAGAAGGAAGATGGTGATGTATTCATTGCAGCTTTAGCAACTCATGCAGGTAATGATGCCTGGCTAATTGACTCATGTGCATCTTTTCATATGAATTCCAATAGAGATTGGTTTTTTGAATATGAAGAATTTAATGGAGGTAAGGTGTACTTGGGTGATGATTCACCTTTAGACATTGTTGGTCGAGGTAAAGTTAGAATCAAGTTTTCTGATGGTAGAATAAAAAGGATTAATGGTGTGTTGCATATCCCTAGATTAAAACGAAATTTGTTATCTGTGAGCAAACTGATAGATGTGGGTGTGCAGGTAGTCTTTTTTGAAGCAGGATGTAAGATGATTAAGGGTGCTATGGTAATTGCTAGAGGTGTCAGGTTTGGCACTTTGTATAAGCTTGAAGCATACACTGTTGAGTGTAATAGCACTTCTGTAAAAAGTAAATCTACGGATACTTCACTGGAAGATTTGAAGGTTTCACCATCAACAGATGGAAATAGTTTTTGGGTACCTAAGAGTGCTATTTCTTCTGAAGCAAAGTTACTTGCAGAGAAGACTATTGATGAGCTTAAAATATGCTCATAATTTGGATGTTCTGATAAAACTTTTAAATGCCTTTACTTTTGTTATTTCATGGATGTTTAGACTTTGTGAAACTTTTTTGGGATATCCTGTAGCAAGAGACTTTTATATTCCTACAGCTCTTTGTGATTGACTTGATTGCATTTATTGCTCCATTGACTCCCTAAAATGACTGGTATATCGTATACAGTTTTTGAATGATGAAGCAAATTTAAAATGTGTGATTAGTGAATGGATATCGTGTATGTGCCATACGCCTTTTCTGTTGCCTGTTACCTTTTGTTTCGCAGGTTGTTGAAGAATAATCGAGTCAAGCGCAGCCAATCTCGGCCTTGCAGTAAAGTCCATTTCCTGCACGACTTCGAAGAAGCTCCGGCAAAGACTCTTTGACTGAAATCATGGGAAAGAATTTTAATGACAAAGAGTGGAGTGCTAGATTCTCTTTGGATCGGGTTGAATGCATAAACTCACTTATGAAGTTTGTTCCTTGATTCGAGGATATGTTTTACTTCCACGTCTTTCTTTAATGGAGTTAGTTAGTTAGTTGCTCCCCTATTTTTAAATAAAGCTTTTCCTCCTGCATGAGAGAGAGGCAAGAGAAGGATAGAATAAGAGTAGATGTCATGTAAGAATCAAGATGATAATGAAATATAGAATCTGTTTAACCAGAAGCAGAGTTTGTTGTTAGTTTCCATATCAACAAAACAATGTATATCATTCTGTTTTTATGAATAAAGTTCAATGAAGTTCTGAGTTTCATATCTGCGTAATTAGGAGATGCTTGCTAAGGGGGCCCACTTAGTAGGTATCTGTAGCTAGTCAGTTGGTTGTTCTTTCTCGTTAAGCTTCAGTTTGCTTTCATCTTTAAAGTTTTTATACAAACTCAGCTTTACATTGCTCCTGCAGCACAAGGAATCCATCACTGTGTCTGTTCCTGCAGCATAAGGCCAGTTCATAGTTTGTGTTTCAGTTGTATTTATTATGGTTTCTGTCGTAATCAAATCATAGTTGAGTTAAAAAGCTTTGCATTTCCTTCCTGTAGCGTAGGTAGGATTTCTTTTCAGTATGTATTTCCGCTAAGAGTTGACCAAAATAAGTTCCTAGTGCATATATTTTGCTGCGCCATTTAAAGTATACGTCCCCTTATTTGACAAGTAAATGAACGTCTACAGAAAGAGATAATGGTCACCTGTTGGAATGCCCAATTCCCAGGAAAGGTTTTTACTGTGATCTTCATATCCTTTTGTGGGCGCGACCATCATTTTTGGCGCTGCTGCCGGGGATGGCGTCTAGCTAGGAGTTTATCAGAAGTCATTTTTGGCATTAGTTTAGCTTATTAGTAAAATTTTCTAGATTTTTCAAGCCACCATTCATTATATTGCATGCATAGAAGAAGAAGAGACGCACTGGGAAGGTTCATCCCTGAAAATCTGTTTATTGAACTACCATTTGATCCAGCTGACAACGAACCTGAGGAAAATCCATTCGCTTTGTTATTCCAGCAACCAAACATGGCAAATAATCAACCCAATAATCCGCCTCCTACATTTGAGTTTCCTATTGTTCCCCAGGGAGATACTGACAATTTTAAAAACATTCCCTCTTCTTTGCTTCCAAAGTTTTATGGCCTGGTCACAGAGGACCCAGAAACCTTTCTGTTTGAATTTGATGTCCTTTGTCGCAGTTATGACTACAACACAGACGCTCATAAATTGAAGTTATTCCCTTCCACCTTGAAGGAAAGAGCTCTCGGATGGTTCATGAGTCTGGGAAGAGGTGTAGTTGATAGTTGGGAGGTCATGCAGACAAAATTCCTTGAAAAGTATAAGGAATATTGTAAGAGCGCCAGCAAGGGTGATGATATATTCTGAATTTAGCAGAAGGAGGATGAAAGTCTGGAAGATTACATTTCTAGATTCTTGTTTGCACTACAGAGGAACTCAAACCATACTCTCAATGAGGACTCTCAGAAACTGCTGTTTCCAAAGGGAATCAGTGATGCTTGTATAGATGCCCTGGACCTGATAGGAGGAGGTGATATAACCCCGATGCCTTGGGATGATATAAAGAAAATATGTCTTAACTACTCTCGAGCAATAGTTAAGAAAGGTAGAGGTCATCATGCTACAATAGGGAAGTCTTCTTCTAGTGGAGTTTCCCGAATAGAGATAACAAATTTGCTATCTGACTTCAAGCAGGACATCATTAATAATATGGCTACGCAACTGGACACTATGTAAGCTCGAAAGAAACATGAGGAGGCTGACGCAGTTTTGGCCGAGTTTTGTCCATACTGCAGACAAAAGAAGCGTGATTGCAGATGCAAGATGGTGGCTAATTTGGAAGCTAAATAACTACTTACTGACTTTAAGCTAGTAGAAGGAGATGATGATCACATGTTCTTTGTTGCACAAAGGAGACCATGGGCCCAGAGACAAGGTATTCCTCAAGACTCTTTAACTTTTGGTAATTCTTATTCTGGATATAATAATCAATGGCAACATGCATATGGACCACCACCATCCTGGAACCCACCTCAACCAAATTGGCCTAATTATCAGAACCAGCAATGGCAACCCCCTCAAGGAGGATGGTAGCAACCACAGGGGCAATGGACCCCACCTTCAGGAAATTGGCAGCAAAATTCTCAATGGCGAGGCCCTCAACAATGGCAAAACCAATCCTCTGGATTCCTGCAGCTTCCACAACCGCAACCACAAGCCCTTATGCCGCCTCCTACAGTAACTGCCACAAACCCTGGACCTCTGAAACAAATGCCTATGCCTGCCCAGCCAATGCCCAATCCCAATAATAAACCTCAACAGCCTGCGTATCTTGCCGAAGCCAACCAATATCAAGCTTATGCCTTAAACATTAATGACATCCATTTGAGGTCTGGAACTACTTTACCTGCTCCAAAACCGCTTCGGATTATTGAAATATCAAATCCTCCCCATGAAGAACCTACTACACCTGTTGTTCCTACTGAGCACATGCCAATAACAGATACCGTTCCTAAGGAGCCTATTCTGCAAAATCAGGATAACCCACCTTTTCCTCAGAGGTTGCAAAGTACTGCATATAAACCCATGGAACAACCCACTTTTGACATTATGGATCAGCTCAAAAATATGCAGATTCAAATTCCTTTATTTCAGACTATTAAAGATATTCCTATTTTTGGAAAAGCTATTAAAGAAGCCTGTTTAAAGAAGCCTGGACGAAAGCAAAAGGACCCTCAAATGATTCATGTCTTAGGAAAATTGGCTGATATAATGTTGGGAAATATAGTTATTCCAAAATATATTGACCTTGGAAGTCTTGTAGTACAGATAAATGTAAATGGCCAAGTTGTAAAAAATGTTTTAATTGATTTAGGTGCTGCCATTAATGTCATGACAAAGCATACTATGGACTCCCTAAACATTTCAAACATTAGGTCTACACCCACAGTCCTGCAGCTTGCAGACAGTTCCATAGTTAAGCCTGATGGGATTGTAGAAGATGTAATTGTCATTCTTGAATCTTGGGAGTACCCTGCTGATTTCACAATATTATCAGTTAAGGCAACTTTAGGAGGGTATCCAGTTATTCTTGGTAGACCATGGTTAGCAATTGTCGATGTTTTTATAGGATGCCGTTCTGGAGATATGACCATTTCTGATGGGCAGTCCACAAAGAAATTGGCTTTGTATCCTCCTGCTAGACCTCAGCCAGATTTGTCCCAACCTGTTTGGCCAGATGTGAGGGAGGAAATTGAAGAAACCAATTCCTTGGCTCAATTAATGATGATTCAAAATGACCCATTCTCACAACTTCAGAGTGAAGATGCCTTATTATTTCAAATTCTACAAAACAACTTTGATAAAGGTGGTTCATCTGAACCAAATGATACTCATTTACAATATTTCCTGCAGCAATCAGATTCTGAAAATTCACTGCCTAAACTTCCAGCGATTTTTCATAATTTTCTTCCACAAGAGATACAAACATTACTTGTAGACTCTATGAGTGATCTCACGGAACAGATAGAATTGTCTCAAGGTCATTGTTTGAATATCAATAATAAGCTGTCACAGTCTCAACAGGCTGACCTATTAAAGATGCTACAAGAACAACATAAAGCTTTTGCATGGGAATATGGGGACATGCAAGACATAGATCCTTGAGTTTGTACTCATAGGATATATATCAAAGAAGATTGTTCACCAATTAGACAACTTGAAAGAAGAGTAAATCCAGCACTTAGGGAAATAGTTAAAAGTGAATTTCAAAAATTGCTTGATGCTGGCTTTATTTATCCAATCTCTGACAGTCAATGGGTTTCTCCCTTAGTTATTGTTCCCAAGAAAGGTGAAAAATGGAGAGTATGTGTCGATTACAGAGAATTGAACAATGCTACTAAAAAAGATCACTTTCCACTACCTTTTGTAGATCAAGTATTAGACTCACTATCTGGCAAAAGATATTTTTCCTTTTTGGATGGTTACAATGGATACAATCAGATAAAAATAGCCCCTGAAGATCAAGATAAGACCACTTTTACCTGTCCATGGGGAACATTTGCTTATTCGGTCTTGCCTTTTGGCTTATGCAATGCGCCAACAACATTTCAAAGAGCAGTAATTAGTATCTTTGCTGATATATCTCATGAATGTATGGAGATTTACATGGATGATTTCACTGCCTATGGAGTCACATTTGAAGAAGCACTGCTAATTTAGAAAAAGTATTGAAAAGATGTAGAGAGAAAAATTTGTCTCTAAACAGTGAGAAGTGTTTTCTAATGATGGAAGAAGGTATTGTTCTAGGTCATCATGTTTCAAAAAAATGGAATTCAGGTTGACCCTGCTAAAATTGAAGTAATTCAGAATTTACAAACTCTTGCAAAACAGAAAGATGTCAGAAGTTTTCTTGGTCATGCAGGGTATTATAGAAGGTTTATAAAAGACTTCAGTAAAATTGCCAGTCCACTTTATGCTCTGTTAATAAAGGATTCCCAATTTCAGTGGACAGAGGCCTGTGAAAAATCCTTCCTGCAATTAAAGGACTTGCTTACTAAAGCCCCTGTTCTTCAAGGTCCAAAATGGAATTTGCCTTTTCACATACATGATGATGCTTCTGACTTTGGCATAGGAGCAGTTCTGAATCAGAAAGAAAATTCAATTGAATATGCTATTTACTTTATCAGCAAGAACCTTCAAGGTCCTGAGCTCAACTATACTGTCACAGAAAAGGAGTTGCTTGCAGTAGTATATGCTTTGAATAAATTTAGACATTATGTCACAGGTTATCAGATATTCATCCATACTGACCATGCAGCAATCAAATATCTGATGAACAAACCTGCCATTTCTGATAGGTTGGCACGTTGGCTCCTGTTGTTACAAGAATTTGATATTTCCATAATTGACAAACCAGGGAGAGCTAATGTTGTAGCTGACTTTTTATCAAGACTCCAATTAGCTACATCTGTTGAACATGAGATCATTGATGATAAGTTCCCAGATGAACACTTGTTTTCCATCACTGCACATATACCCTGGTATGCAGACATTGCCAATTATCTAGCAGCAAACAGAATACCAGACTACTTTTGTCCAAAAGAAAAGAAGTTGTTAATAGAGAAAAGTTTTAACTTTTCCTCGATTGCAAATAGTTTGTTTTATACTGGAGCTGATCAGGTAATGCGAAGATGTGTAAGAGAAGATGAAACTTATGACATATTGCATGCTTGCCATGATGAACCATGTGGAGGACATTTTGCAGCAAAAAGAACATCAATGAAAGTTCTTACAATAGGGTACTACTGGCCAACATTACATAAGGATGCTGTGGCATATACAAGAAAATGTGACAAATGCCAGCGTATGGGAAGACCAACTAAGTCTGATGAAATGCCACTACATCCACAGAGAATAGTCACCCCTTTTGATAAATGGGGGCTGGATTTTGTAGGACCAATTGATCTACCATCAAATGGAAAGTCATACATTCTAGTTTGCATGGACTATGTAACAAAATGGGTTGAGGTAACAGCTATGGCTCATGCTCGAGATAACAAAGTTGCTGAGTTTCTGTATGAACAAATTTTCACAAGGTTTGGGGTTCCCAGAGAGCTTATAACCGATCAAGGAGCTCAGTTTACATCTAATCTCATCACAACACTAATGAATGAATATAAAATCAAACATAGGAAGTCCAGCCCTTATCACCCTCAAGCCAATGGTCAGGCAGAAGTAACAAACAGAAAAATTGAGGTGATCCTCACAAAGACAGTACAGATACATAGAAAAGATTGGAGCAATAGACTTCCTGAAGCAGTTTGGGCTTACAGAACTACATGGAAAACAACAACTGGGTTTACACCTTTTGAGCTGCTTTATGGGAAAACAACCATGTTACCCATAGAATTTGAACACAAAACTTTGAGGACAGCTCTTGAACTCAATATAGACATATCTGAAGCACAGAAGGACCGTCTCCTGCAGCTAAATGCTTTGGACGAAATGAGAAAAGCCGCCCTGCAGCATACAGAAGCAATCCAATAGCAAAGGAAAAAATGGCATGATCAACACATCAAAACCAGAAAATTTTCTACTGGAGATTGGGCTCTGTTATATGATTCCAGATATCAAGAAAACCAAGGTAAGCTCATAACATATTGGCTAGGCCCCTATGAAGTTGAAAGTGTGTTCGACAATGGAGCTGTACAGCTGGTAACAATAGACCCAGTCCGCTTCAAATTGCTGGTGAATGGCCACCGACTCCGGTTATACCACAAACCAGTCTCCAAGGAAGAATTCATGCAGCAGTTCATTCAAGTTCCTCCCACTACTCTTCCTACAGCCGAAGGCTTTTGCCTTTCTCCTGCAGCGTCACCGTAATTTTTAAAAAGCATGCCCATAATAAAGGTTTTCTTTTTTTGCAAAAGGAAACCCCTTTTCTCCATTCTCATTTATCGCCCCCATTTCACTTCTTTCACTTCCATCCATTCATTTTATTTATTCATTTCATCCACCCATTACACCCATCCACGTCATCCATCCGCATCAAGCTTAATTAAAATATCTTTTCCACTTGTCAATCTATGCAGTTGCCGTCATATTTCTTCACACGTACATGCAATTATCAAAGGTACGCCATATCTTTTCTTATCACATATTTGATTTATTTCATTCTATTCATTTTCTGATATGCATGTACTGGTCATTATTGCCTGAACTTCTGCCTGTTCTTTGCGACATGTGGGGACACATGTCATATTTTAAGTAGGGGGCGGGGTAATCTATCTTTTAAAACCTGTCTTTTCGCCGCTGCCATAACTGCAAAATAATCTTCTTTAATACTTTTCTGGTACTTTCCAACTATGATCGCATGTCTTTCTTTATTGCATAATCATGATTAAGACTACTTGTTCAAAAAAGTTCATTTTTGGAAAAGAAAGAAAGTAATGTGACGGCACGAAAAAAGAAAAAAACCAGAACAGAAGGGAAGCAGTGAATTTGAATCTTCACCAAGGAATTGAGTTCAGCTGAAGGAAAACTGAAAACATGGGTGGTCAGTTGGTGCGACATGAGCCTACAGCTCATGAAACATTATTGTAAAATCCGCAAACAGTCCATGCATTCAGCCTTTGTGGATGGTTAAATTATTTTTTGAGCTTAAATGATTTCAGTGAGGAGGCTGCTGCAGAATTTCTGAGGACCCTTTCTGAAGGGGAAGCCACGATATGGGATCTAACGGTTGTTGCAACGGAAAATAGAATTGCAGAAGTAACTGGGCTTCCAGCCGTTGGAGAAAACTTTTCTTCAGACGCAGCAGCAGCAAGGGCTGAGTTTTCAATGCCTACTGATGGACCTCTGGAAGTCTCCAAGCAGGGATGCAAGCGCGTATCATTGCCTCCTCCTTATTCAGAGTATGCTATTTACATAATCAGGTTTTTGACCTGTGAAGGCCGTTTTTCCTATCTGCATTCTCATCATTTCAAATTATTGAGCCATATGAGACATGGGTTAGTTATAAATGTTCCGAATTTCTTGTTAAAATTTTTAGAACACAATGCCCACGGAACTCAACAAGGAAAAGATAATTCTGTCACTCATCATGGCCTCATTAAATTACTGATTGAGCGCTTTTTAAGGGATGTCTCATCTCTCTCCTGGCAATAATTTGTTGCCCAAAAGAATTTGCAAATTCCACAACCTCCTAGGGTTCTTACCCCATGGCCTCAGAAAAAGAAGAAAGAAAGTCCATCTATTAGTAAAACAGGGCAAGGGTCATCTACTCCTGTAGCACCTGGTCCTGCAGCTTTCGTACCCGAATCCTCTGCTAGGATTCAAACTAGGTATGCCACTAGGAGTGAGAAGGGAAAAGCAAAGGTAGAAGGGTCCCCAAAATCTGACCCTCATTCTCGAAAAAGGCAATGCCCTTCTCTTGCAGCACCTTCCCCTACAGCTGTTTCTCCTACAGCAACGCCTGTTGCTATTTCTAGTTCGCCGTCATCCTTTGGTAAGGCAAAGCCCTCTAAGCAAACAAAGAAGAGGAAAACTGCTGGAACTCCTCCTACTGCCGCATCAGTGTCAAGAAGGGTGTCCGCAAGGAAACAATCTAAGAATATGTTAAAGCTAATTGGGAAACAGTTATATTGCAAACCCTGGCTTTCCGATACATAGCCCAGACTGTCATGCAGCAAAGTCTATGGGAAATAGAAAAGAAGAAATTAAATAAGAAAATTGAAAGTCAGAAGGAAGAAATTGCTGAGTTGAAAGCAAAAACAGACGAAATGTTGAAAGTAACTGGCCAGATTATGGAATGTAGACCCCCACCCAGAGTTTATGCTCTGTGCCTTAAAGAATAGTTTTTATGGTTCCAATTAATGAGAATTTCCAAAAACTAAGATCCTATAATTCATAACGCCAAAGACTTCTATGAAGCATACCAGGCAGCCCCTAACTGGTTAAGGAATTCTCTCTGTGAATTCTATTTGCATGGTTTTTTAATACCATTTGAAACAGAATGGAATCCTCTTCTATATATTGGTGATATTCATTTAAGAGCATTTATGTCATGGGCAGCAAATGAGGCAAATTATGGCAGGCAATGGGAAACATATGAGGAAGTTGAGAAAACAGAGCCTGTTCCATTACGATCTCACAGTTCAAATCCTTATGCAATGTTGAAAGATTGGTTTGCTCTGACATATGGTGTTAATAATGTTTTAGCAAGAGGGAAAATATTTGATATCAGAAAACAGGTATATGATGAATTCCAGGCACAACATATTCAATTTGGAAATTGGCATTCTCCAGAAGTGAGAAGAGATGGGAAAGGTTAACTATTGGGTTAAGAAAGTCAGAACCGCATAGTCCCTTAAATTTTACAGCAGCTCTCAAACGAACCAGCAGATATATTCAATTGGGACTTCAAACAAGATTTGAACTGTAGTTACCGCTGACATTCAGACCCCCTGTGCTAATGTGGCCACTTTATCCTCACCAGACTACAAAACTCAACAATGAATTAGAAGACCAAAGGTATGAAAAATGTCGGGATTTCAGAGGATTTTATTACAAGTTTAAAAATCTGTTTCAGAGTCATGTAGCAGCCACCGACTTCAGAGAAACAACCAGGAAAGTTAATGCTGGAGGACCAGCATTGGGCTAAGTAGGGGGCAGTGATGAGCTTAAAATATGCTCATAATTTGGATGTTTTGATAAAACTTTTAAATGCCTTTACTTTTGTTATTTCATGGATGTTCAGACTTTGTGAAACCTTTTTGGGATATCCTGTAGCAAGAGACTTTTATATTCCTGCAGCTCTTTGTGATTGACTTGATTGCATTTATTGCTCCGTTGACTCCCTAAAATGACTGGTATATCATATACAGTTTTTGAATGATGAAGTAAATTTAAAATGTGTGATTAATGAATGGATATCGTGTATGTGCCATACACCTTTTCTGTTGCCTGTTACCTTTTGTTTCGCAGGTTGTTGAAGAATAATCGAGTCAAGCGCAGCCAATCTCGGCCTTGCAGTAAAGTCCATTTCCTGCACGACTTCGAGGAAGCTCCGGCAAAGACTCTTTGACTGAAATCATGGGAAAGAATTTTAATGACAAAGAGTGGAGTGCTAGATTCTCTCTGGATCGGGTTGAACGCATAAACTCACTTATGAAGTTTGTTCCTTGATTCGAGGATATGTTTTACTTCCACGTCTTTCTTTAATGGAGTTAGTTAGTTAGTTGCTCCCCTGTTTTTAAATAAAGCTTCTCCTCCTGCGCGAGAGAGAGGCAAGAGAAGGATAGAATAAGAGTAGTAGATGTCATGTAAGAATCAAGATGATAATAAAATATAGAATCTGTTTAACCAGAAGCAGAGTTTGTTGTTAGTTTCCATATCAACAAAACAATGTATATCATTCTGTTTTTATGAATAAAGTTCAATGAAGTTCTGAGTTTCATATCTGCGTAATCAGGAGATGCTTGCTAAGGGGGCCCATTTAGTAGGTATCTGTAGCTAGTTAGTTAGTTGTTCTTTTTCGTTAAGCTTCAGTTTGCTTTCATCTTTAAAGTTTTTATACAAACTCAGCTTTACATTGCTCCTGCAGCACAAGGAATCCATCACTGTGTCTGTTCCTGCAGCATAAGGCCAGTTCTAGTTTGTGTTTCAGTTGTATTTATTATGGTTTCTATCGTAATCAAATTATAGTTGAGTTAAAAATCTTTGCATTTCCTTCAAATAGCGTAGGTAGGATTTCTTTTCAGTATGTATTTCCGCTAAGAGTTGACCAAAATAAGTTCCTAGTGCATATATTTTGCTGTGCCATTTAAAGTATACGTCCCCTGGTTTGACAAGTAAATGAACTTCTACAGAAAGAGATAATGGTCACCTGTTGGAATGCCCAATTCTCAAGAAAGGTTTTTACTGTGATCTTCATATCCTTTTGTGGGCGCGACCATCAACTATGTTATGGCACCAGAGGCTTGGCCACTTTGAAGAAAAGGGTCTAAGGACCTTGAAAAATAAAAACCTTGTTGAAGGTTTGAATGATTGTAATCTTGACTTTGATTTCTGTGAGCATTGTATTTATGAAAAACAAAACCGCGTTCATTTTTACTCGAGTTTTCATAAAACTTGTGGTGTTTTGGATCTTATTCATTCTGATGTGTTTGGTCTAGTAGATGTCCCTTTGATTGGAAAATCCACATATTATGTTTCATTTATTGATGATTTTAGTAGAAAGACATGGGTATATTTTCTAAAGAGTAAATCTGAAGTTTTTAGTCATTTTAAAGAATTTAAAGCAATGGTTGAGTTGCAGACTGGAAAGAAAATAAAATGTTTGAGAACTGATAATGGCGGTGAATTTTTCTCTAATGATTTTGATAGATTCTGTAAAGAATGTGGAATTAACATGCAGAAGACAACTCCATATTCTGCACAGCAGAATGGAGCTGCAGAAAGAATGAACAGGACACTAATGGAGAAGGCTAGGAGTATGTTGAGTGGTGCTTGTCTCGAACAAAAGTTTTGGGCTATAGCTGTTGCCACTACTTGCTACCTGATTAACAGGTCTCCTACATTAGCTCTTGTTGATAAAACACCTATGGAAGCATGGTCAGGTCACAAGCCTTTATTGAGACATCTTTGAGTTTTTGGTTGCGAGGCATATGCACATGTGCCAAAGGAGAAGTGGACAAAGTTGGAGAACAAGGCTGTGAAATGTATCTTCATCGGGTACAGCTATGGTGTGAAAGGATACAAGCTTTGGGACCCTGTTGCACAAAAGGTAATTTATAGTAGAAATGATATTTTCAGAGAAATTAAGTCTCCTTCTGTTACATTACAGCCAGAACAATCTAAAAAAGAAGATGTGATTCAACTTCCTTCTACACCTGAAAGAGTTGAATCGAGACCCCTATATAGGCAAGAAGTTGAGGAGAGCTCGTCTAACTTTGAATCTTCAGAAGAGGAGGAAGAACCTCCAACTCAGCTTGTTCGAAGGTCTACAAGACATAGAGAACCACCTGAAAGGTATTCACCTGATGATTGGAGATGTATTTTTGCTTTGAATATTAATGTGGATGAACCAAAATCTGTAGAAGAGGCATTAGGTATGAATGATGCAGAATCCTAGAAGATTGCTATGGAAGAAGAAATGGCAGCTTTGAAAAAGAATGATACATGGGATCTTGTACCATTTCCTAAAGGACGAAAACCTGTTGGTTGTAAATGGGTGTTCAAGAAAAAGATTGGTTCAGATGGAAGCATTGAGAAGTATAAAGAAAGGTTGGTTGCAAAAGGCTACTCTCAGGTTGAGGGTGTTGATTACAATGAGATATTTTCTCCTGTTGCAAAAATGACGTCCATTAAATTTTTGCTTTCTATTGCTACTGCTTATGATTTAGAGGTTGAGCAAATGGATGTGAAAACTGCTTTCCTTTATGGTGATTTGGAGGAGGATATTTATATGACACAGCTAGAGCACTATGTGGTGAAAGGAAAAAGTAATTTGGTCTGTAAATTGAAGAAATATTTGTATGGCCTCAAACAGAGTCCTAGGATGTGGTACCAAAAATTTGATACATATGTGTTGAGTTTGAGATTTGAGCATTCTAAATCAGATCATTGTGTTTATTATAAATCTGATGGTGATAATTTCCTATTCATTGCATTGTATGTTGATGATATGTTATTCATTGGTAAAGGGAAAGGTATGATTTTAGAATTGAAGTCTCAGCTTGCTGCTAAATTTGAAATGAAAGATCTTGGTGCAGCAAAACACATTCTTGGGATGGAAATTAGAAGAGATAGAGTGAACAGAAAACTATGGCTAGGCCAGAGCAAGTATGTGAATTCAGTGTTACAGAGGTTCAACATGCAGGATTGTAGACCATTGAGTGTTCCTTTTATAGTTGAAACGAAACTATCTGTTTTAGATTGTCCTACATGCCCATTGGAGATGGAAGACATGAGCAGAGTGCCTTACCAGAGTGCAGTTGGAAGCTTGATGTATGCTATGGTCTGTACTAGACCAGACATTGCCCAAGCAGTGGGAGTACTTTCTAGATATATGTCTAATCCTGGTAGAGTTCATTGAGATGTAGTTAAAGAGTCTTCATATATTTGAAGGGTATTTCAGAGTATTCTTTGTGTTATCATGGTAATTCAGTTGGAGACATGACTTCTCTTGATATCCATGGTTATGTGGATTCAGATTGGGCAGGTGATATTGATAGCAGAATATCCACTAGTGCTTATGTGTTTACTTTGTTTGGTGGTGCAATTAGTTGGATGAGTAAGCGATAGGCTATGGTTGCTTTATCCACTGCTGAAGCAGAGTATATGGCAGCTACTCATGCTTGTAAAGAAGCCATTTGGCTTAAGAGACTGTGTTCAAATATTGGAATAAAACAAGGTACAGTGATAGTTTACTGTGATAGTCAGAGTGCAATTTGCCTAGCTAAGAACCCGACATTTCATGCCCGGACCAAACATATTAATGTTCAATATCATTTTGTCAGAGATATGGTCAAAGATGGCAGGGTGAAGCTGGTTAAGGTAGAAATATTGATGAATGTTGCAGATGCTTTAACTAAGGCTGTGAGCACAGAGAAGTTTAGATGGTGTTCAGAGTCTATGGGCCTCATGGCCCCTAGGAATTGATTTATTTTGTTGATACTCCCTTTGCTCTTGCAAGGTGTTCGACAAGTGGGAGATTTGTTGGGAAAAATGGTGTCTCAACCTTGCATTTATGTGAGGTTACTATTTATAGTAAGTTTTTATTTGAGCATGAAATGGTGCGAAATTCTCCCTGAAGCTTTTGGTTGGTTAGATAAGCATTCCGGTAAAGTTTCGTCGCAAGATCATAGCCGATTTTGAAGATATTAAAATTTCCATTTTGGAGGGGTGCGATAAAGTGTTTAAACTTAATTTTGAGGGCTTTAGAGGCTCTAAAATGTCCTAAAAAGTGGGTGTAACCAGCATAGCAAGTGATGAGGTGATAGAGCACTTTGTGAGCTTTCCGACGCATTAAACGGTTCGTCAATCAGACACCCGGTTCTCAAGTTATGGCCTCTGGAAGTTTGAACTCCCGAAATAGGAAAAATAATTTTGAATCGGACACATAAATGAGCTGTAAAAGGGAGGAGCACGTGTCATAGGGCATCTAGAAGGGAGATAAGGTTGGCTACACCTCATTGGGTGGTTTTAGCCCATGGTTTTGTAATACCGTTTGACAGTTTCTTGTATTGTATCTCCTATATATGAGGTGCATGAGATAGAGGTTGTATGTAAGAGTCTTATGGCTATTGAGTTGCCTCTGAATCTCTGATTAGTGGTACTCCTGCGAAGAGCTTGCTCTGCAAGTATATTGTAATATGTTTTGATTGCTGAATAAAATATTGAGCTGCTTTTGGAGTGTGGGGTTTTTCTCCCAAAAGGGTTTTCCCCACATAAATCACTGTGTTGTGATATGAATGTTATTATGTCTATTTCTATTTTCTGTAATTGTTATAACAATCTGAAAAAGTTTTGCATTATCCTCCTCTCAAGGTTAGTGTAGGAAGTTGTTTCCATTATTTAACTTCCTTACAGAAATCATAAGGATGACTGGAATTCAACAAAACCTGTCAGATCAACTAGGTTATGCACATCATGAAGCAAAAATGAAAGATGGTGAGAATCAAGCATTGAAACTTGAAGTATCAAGGTTGACCGATGAACTTGAAATAGAGAAGAAATCTAAAGAAACACTGAAGAAGAGTTATGAAGCATCAAAGATGTTGGATGAGCAACTGAATACAAGATGATCCAATAAAGATGCAAGACTCGGTTACAAAGGAAAAGACTCTATCGAGAAGGGAATTCATACTACCGAGAGAGGAGAATCATCAAAGCAAGCTGGAAACAAGAATAACATCAAAAGAAAGAAGCCTATTTGCAACTACTGTGGAAAACAAGGTCACACTGCCAACATGTGCCAAATCAGAAAAGGTAAGCAACCGAATGTCACTAAGTCCAATAGTTATTGTTACAATTGAAATAAATATGGTCACACATCTAATCAATGTAGGACAAAGTCTGTTAACAATTATCAGAAGGCAAAATTCAAAGGGTTTTGTAAAAACTGCAATAGATATAGACATAGTACTGAGAAGTGTTGGCTTAAGCAAAAGAACTATATGTGGTATGCACACCGAGCAAATGCTAGAGGTTATCGAACTCACACAAATCCTTACCAACAGTATTCTGCTGTACCATGGGATTACAATACAGGGATATGTTGTGAATGTTGTGGAAGATATGGACATATAAGTGCCAACTGTTTTATAAGGTTTGGGATGAACAATCAAAGATCATGGAGAAATTCTGGTATGGCATGTTTTCATTGTCACAAAGTTGGACACTTAGCTAGAGATTGTAGAGATCAACCTAGAAAAGACACTGAAGAAATAAAAGAAAAATTACAGATGATTTGGAAAAGGAAGGAAATTTTGTCAAATGAAGAAAGCACCTTACCTATCGAGTTAGGTGCACCTATTCCAAATTAATCGGTAAAGGTATGAAGGGACTGCATTCTCTCAAGGTTAAATCTTAACAGTTCCTATTTTATTATGTACTTAATTCAAAATCTGCATAATTAAGATGTAATAGTAAGTTTGAAATTCTATCAAGTCTTTTGGAGCACATTATAGGAAACCTGTCAAGTCGGTGAATACAAGAAACCTGTCAAGTCGGTAAATGAAGGAAGTTTGATTACTCAGTTAAAGCGGAAAAAGGAAAGAAAGTTTAGTGGAACCGAGTGCATTTAATGTTTTTTTACCTAACCTACACGGAGCTCGATAAGGCATATTATGTACTTAAAGCATTTTTCGTGGTCATTTTTACTTACCAAGTTTTGGAGAGAGCAGATAAAAGCAAATCTAAGGCGATCAAACCTCCTACAAAGAAAATTCAAGGTATTTACATCAATCTCAAAGCATTGTTAAGTTGGTTTACCGATCTTATCAAGTTGCTATTATCTGCTAAGTATAAAGCATCTGCCATTTGAAAATCCTGAAACCCTAAGGATCCTTTGTTAACTTTTATCTGAAATCTACAATGGCATCTAAGATCCAAGATCCCATCGTCGTTAAGAATGTAGAAAATCCCTCACTAAAATACTCTTTGACTCCCAAAGTTGAATCTGAACTAGATGACAAAACCGCATTTTCACTCATCCCGGATAGAGTGTTGTTAGTCGAGGATGTGAGATTCTTCACCAAATGTCGTGTTGAAGAACTCGATCATGTTGAAATCAAAGACACCTATGATGAATTGTGCACAGATGGTAAATTGAATAGCAAGTATGAACACATTAAGATCAAGGGATTAATTGAAGCCCTAACCTATCCCTGTGTGTTCAAACCCCAGTGGGTCAAGTTTGTTCTGAGCAGAGTTCATGATGATTTCATGTGGTTAGAAGAGCAACCATTTAAGATTACCAAGGAAATCATTCATCTGATTACCGGTTATCCTATTTATGATCATGCCCGAGCTCAAAAGATGATATCAGAGAAGGAATTGATCAGTTTAACTGGAGTGGAATCAGATTGCAGAGGATTGAAATTGAACAATTTCATTGATGAAGAACTAAAATTTTCCATTAGAGTAATAGGTTACTGTTTCTTCTAATCGGCAAGGGAAAACAGTGTACCCTGTGCAGCAGTAGACCTAGCATACAAAATTGTGAAAAGGGAATGAAAATTGATGTATGTGAGGTGTTGCTGAAGAACCTGTTT
The DNA here is from genome assembly GCF_030272615.1 of Cryptomeria japonica. Lineage (NCBI taxonomy): Eukaryota > Viridiplantae > Streptophyta > Pinopsida > Cupressales > Cupressaceae > Cryptomeria > Cryptomeria japonica. Next base: position 9,013,502 of record NC_081410.1, on the reverse strand, counting down.
GAGAATCTGAACACCATCAGGTAGCCGAAGAAGAACAACTCGGCTAATACACTAAAGTTTGGATCATTACTTGTATGCATGTTTTTCTATTTTAAAAAATTCTTTCCATTAGTCGGTAAAGTTGTTTGGGAACTACACCGACCAATCACCCATCAGATCAATGACTTCATTAAGAAGTTAGGTGATAATTTTAATGATATTATGGATGATTACTTCAGCAAGTTTCAAGAGAAAATGCATAACAGGTACCGGATTCCACCCCAGTTAGTGGAGAAATACAAAAATGACATATGTTTTGAAGTAGACACTGATTACTGTTATGTGAGTGCTGTGGAACCAAGAGCTCAATCTTTGTCACCTATGGGATATGAGATTGATCTTGACATCACACAAAAATAAATTGACGCATTTCTTACATTACCAAGGCATGCTACCGAGCTAAGGTATCGAACCTATGAAGAGGTGAAGGAAAAAGTAAAAATGAGCATTGTAGTACCCAAAGCTACAAGAAAGGAAACAAAGATGATAAAGGCATTATCGGAGAAATTTGGAGAAGATTCTTCCTCCACACCTATCAAAGGCACTATAACCATTACCGAAGAGGAATCTGAAGCCTAAGAGGTAGCTATAACACTGAGCACTGAATTGCCTAAGGGAAAAGTGTTGAAAAAAAAGAAACAGGACACATCAAAGGCCTCACCGACTCCTCCAACAAAGTGACCTAACACTAGAGCATCTATAGCTTCACCGAGTAAGAAAACAAAAAGTGTTACTGCTCCCAAGGTAACAAAGACCTACAAGAAATCTACTCGGAGACTCATTTTGGCAAAAGAGTCTAGTGACACCGAATCTGAGGATGCAAGCAAATTTCAGATTGTCAAGAGCAAGAAGGTAAATGTACATAGTATTGAAAACTTCTGTACTAATATGAAAGAATATGGTGGATTTGGATCATTTAGATATGTTGAGTATGAAACCAGAAATAATGATGAAAAGAGACAAATTGAAGAAGCTGTCATCTGCACACTTCTAAAATTCCGGTTGGCTCCATTGGAACTATCTAAGTCACTACTTTATTTGCATATTGATAATAGGTGGAATTATGCAATGGACTCAGACAAACAGATAAGAGAAAGAAGTCTAGTACATCTCTTTCTTGACATGTCAGTAGCTAAAATAAAAGAAAATTTGACAACCTACAACTCAAAATTTCTCGTCAAACAAAGAGCCTTAAAACTGATGAATGGTTTGTATATTGAAGTAGAAAATGAGACAAAAGCAAAGTGGCAGGAAATATTTAAAATCAAGGATGCCGGTGAACAAGCTGAAGTTGAAATTGTTGATGTCACCGAGCAAGATCCTGATGTTACCGAGCAAGACCCTGCTGACACCATTCAAATAGATGAAGATATCATGGATACAGAGGCACCGAGATAGGAAATGATAGAAGGAAATGCATATGCAAAACTTGTATCTAGTGAATCAGTCTTGGAACAAGTTCAGCCTTATCCACCAGTCAAACAACTTGTCTCAACCGAAACCCCTCAGGATACGGATCAAGGCACCGAAGGTCACAAGTCTACAGTAGGAGAAGGTATTAATTAAGAACAGACGTCTCAAGCACCTTCTAGCACTGCAAATGTTGTAAATGAGACATTGAGTACCGAGACACAAAAGGACACTACAGAGGCTAAAGAAACCAACCAAAGTGTTTCCTCTACCGAGGGTCATCAAGCCTCACAAGCCATTGTGTTAGTTCCATCGGTGAAAGGTAAAGAAAAGAAGATGAAAAAGCATAGTTTTAAAGTTGATTTGTCAAAACCAATAGTGTTGCCCAATGTAGATATATCAAAATTAAAGGGGCAAGTACTCATTGATTTCGGTGAACTATGCAAAGCAAAGGTTGAACAAGAGAAGCAAATGGCGATTCAAAAGAAAAATAAAGTACTTTAGAAGGTGAAAGAACTCTTAATAGATATGCTACTTGAAGCTACAGTGTCAACAGATGCAGCCATCCACATTCAACTGGATGAACTCCTAACAAAGATAGAGACATCTAGAGTAGATGCATCGGAATATTTGAGCAAGCTAAAAGACAAGGATCTCACTGCAAAAATAATAGAAGAGGTACAGAAAGCTATTGCTATTGGCAAAGTTAAACTTGTCAAATTTATTGCTGAGTTGACTCCTCAACTCAAGCACATTAATTATTTATTTCAAAAACTCTAGACATTTTCTTTATTCATTAAAGACATCAAGAATAAAATAGAAGCAATTGAGAAAGAGATCACCAATCTCTCAGATAAGTTGACCACAGAGCCAAATTCAGTTCAGAATTTCTATACAAAGCTACAACAGCTCATGGTTCAACAATTGGACCTTAGAAATGAAGAACACAAGATCAGGATGGACATAATGACACTTCAGAAGTTGTTCCTTCCTCATCTTTCATCCATCCAAGAACAGATCAACCGAGCCACATACTTATCTACTACACAAGAGGGAAGCACTCTAGATGGCTTAATATTGGTTGATATTCAAGCACATAATTCTTTAATGGATAGTGTAAAGGATGCCCTCTCTGTTGCTCTCACCGAAGCACAGACAAAGTATAAATCTATTTTTGACCAGTTGCCACCACCGAATGGTAACTAAGTTTTGACGTTTGTCAAAAAGGGGGAGTGATTATTATAGGAATGATATAGTATCAGCGGAATGATATAGTATTCAAAGTATAGTATCAAACAACAATAGTATAGTATACAGGGGAAGTATACCGAGCAGAGTGAGCAGTGTATCCAAGAGCAGTGAACCAAGCAGTGAACAAAACAACATGCAAAATCAAAGTTTTGTACAGTATATTGATAAGGGGAGTATATCTAGATATATTATTTTATTAACTATTGAATATACTGTTAGTGTAATCAAATTTTGCAAGTATATAGATTATTGAGTTATAACTTTGAAAGTAGTTTTTGTCAAACATCTCAACTAATGTCAAAAGGGGAGATTGTTACTACTTATCAAGTTGTCATTAGTTTTATGTTCAAAGTTATTCTATATACTTTAGTCGGTTATCTCTACTGAAATATTCAGTCGATATGCATAGTCTAGTCAATTATTGAAGAAAGTAGTCTCAGAGCGCAGTATGCACCGAGCTGTCTATTGAGTATCATTCCATGTCTACCGAGCAGAAAAGATGACACACCGAGTGAAACGTGTTACTAGATTCATTGAACCTAGACATACATATGAAAATGTGTTACAAGATCAAGGCACACCTAACCGTTATCACATTGGAAATTGCACTTAAAGATTGTGTATGATTTTGAGGTGATCTAACCAATGAAATATTTTGCATGGTTATTCATTCGATAAAGCATGTTTGTAAGATTGAAGCAATGAATGGATCACTGTCATAAGAGATCTATTTATACAACATGGATTAAGATCAGAAATATACATGTAGCATGACAGAAAAGAAGATATAGAGATATATGAAGCAAGACATGTGAAAGCACTAAGTGTTATGACTGTTACAGAGACACAAAGGTCACCGAGAAGGATTTCAGAGAACACTCAAAGACCAGAGTAAACATAAGGGTTTACTGAGTTACTATATGGGTTACCGAGGTATGCTATAAGCAAGGTAATCTATTCTAAGCACATAGAATCTACTATAACATCCCAGATGTAAAGTTGCAGATATTTGTAATGATTTTATTGTAATATTGTGAAGTTGTAAGAGAAACCTTTAACAGGGTAAAAGACTCTAATCAAGTCTATAAATTGTAAAGCCTCTAACCAGGTGCATCATTTAGTTTAAGTGTTGTAAAATCCTTTAGCAAGGTAGATATAACAAATCTTGATACTCCTAACAGGGTAAGCTATCAGAAATAGCTAAACATGTAGGTCTAACCGAGCAACCTTTATTATTGCAGTAGTGAAGTTGTGGGTGTCATCCCCACTGCAGTTTTTCTCTCTAATGAAGAGTTTCTGCGTAACCAAAATATATGTGTTGTGGAGTGAATCATGTATGATTGTTATCTATTTGTTTTAGCTTTATATTATGTTACTACACTATTCGGTTTATGCATAACAGTAAAGTTATTGTTGAAGAAAAGTTTTGAAGTACTGATTCACCCCTCCCCTCTCAGTACATTAGCTTTCCATATTGGGCCTAACAAAATCAACATCTCAACCATTTCGCAAAAATAATCAAGGGTACATAACTACTCTTGGAAATTAAGAGACAATTTAGAAATCAAAATGAGGTCATTTGCATACAAAAGAAGCCTTATTACAAACTTTCTCAAGAAGACACCATTGTCACTAATGAAGTTAATAGTCAATCATATGATTATATTTTTTTTCTTTTATACTTTTTTCTTTTGATCGGTAAAGGCAGAGCCAGATTATATTAAAAATATATAGAATTTACAGAGCCATAGTCTTTAGCAGAGTTCAAAATGATGCATCCAAATTCCTTCTATTAGAAAAGAAGGAGAATAAGCAAGCATTCCATATGAAAGTCTGAGGAAACACTTTAAAACAAGAATTTAAAGTCTAAATGGTAGAAGCTTACTGCCTTATTAATAGAGATTATAATGAAGTAATTAAAAAAAACCGCTCGAGAGACCTAGCAAAAAACATAAGGTAGATAGAGGGGCCTAGCTTGCATTTTCCTTTTGAGCTTCAGATGACAGGTGCTCCTTCCTCGCACGTCCACGGCCTCTGCTTGGTGGGCGACCTCTACCACTGCCATTTCCAGACCCGCGACGACCCCTGCAAGCACGACCCTTGCGAGCCTATTCCAAATGAGGGTTTTCATCTTCTAGTTTCAGAGGCAGAATACCATTGAGTTTAGCAAACTGAATAAGGTCCTCCTCCCTTCCCAAGTCGTTTGAGTTCTCTCCCATAAATCACCATTTGAGGTAGCTAAGACCAACACCTGCAAAAACGCTGTGTCTATCCAGGTCTTTCCCTTTCAGGTCAAGCAAGAAGGGATAATAATTAATTAATTCTCCATGAGCATTGAAGAGAATTCTATCCCCTAGCCGAGGGGCCCTAGAGTCATGAGTTGCTTTGTTTAGAATTTCTTTTATACTTTTTAAATATCTTATAATATTATATTTTCAAATTTAACAACCCATTTTATTGGTTTGGAAATTAATATTCATATACCTCATACCTACACATATAAAAAAATAGTCAATTATTCATGTGCCTATATTAAACTTAAGGAACTTTTCTTTGTTACACTTGGCCTTTGAATCCAAAAGTGAAAAACTATAATTTTCCCTTAAATTTGGAAAATATTATAAAATCCATTATTATTGAATACTAAACATTTAAGTTGTCACTCTTTATTTATTGAAGGTTTAAACTTGTGAGCACAACAGTCCAACAAATGCATGAAGCTCGCAAGTGCATCGATCAACAAGAGCCTTCACAAAGTAGTTTTTGCCACCCAATACGAGGGTATGAACCTATGGGATGAAACCTCTTCAGTTAAGAGTCAAGGATTGAGGGGTATGCATTTCATCAAATTTGCCCGAGCCACAATCCCAACCTCATCCCTTATGATGTCAAAGCCTTTCACTCAGCAATATTTGATCCTTGGTGGGCTCATTTGGATGCATTCAACTTCACCAGCAAACCAAGGGCCCATTGACAACTTCACTCCTTTAAAAAAATGAAAACATACTAAATTACGATAAGTGGATGACCTCTCTAAACATACTCATATTTTTGTCACAATTTTTCAATGTTAAATATTAGATGTGGTTTGTAACCAGGATTGGTGGATTGTCATAGATAATTCATGAGAGAATTTACACAATTTAATTAAGTGACTCGCAAAAATGCCATATGGTAGATCAAGTTAAATCAAAAGGTAACAAGTCCTAAGAAAAGGAAAAGATGAACCTAAGGATTTAGTATTCTATAATATTCATAGTTTTCAATAATTGCGATAATTTTGATGGAGAAACAAAGTTGTAAAAAATTGACACCATTTGATTACATAATAAATTTTAATTACATTTTGTACTTGATGTTTATAAAGAAATGAATAAGGTCACCCTCGTTGCATGTGTCATTTATCTTTTTTTTTTCATTTATATATGTTAGGTGTAGTTATGTGTTTCTCTTTTCTATTATAAATTGTAAAAATGATCTTTTTATATGTTTTGCCTATGAAGAACTAAAGTATTTTGAAGATCTTGTATTGGAATGAGTTCTCATTTGAGCAAGTGTTGACTATATTTATTCATTTAATGGTACAATTTGGTGGTTTCTAAGAGCACCCACATTATCTTTTGTTCAAAAAGAAATCATATTTAATTAAATACAAATGAACTAACTAAAAATAGAAACAAATCAAAACCAATTCAAACCAAATATAGGCAACTCAAAATTACCATTGTGATGTTTTGGTAGATGGAATTTAGTTTCTCATCAAACTAACAACATGGCATTAACATAAGAGTGGATTTGACAAAAAATGAGATAGCATAACAATATGATAAAAGTGGATTGGTTCTCAACTTGACAACATAAGGGTATTGTGAAGGTAGATTGATTCTCAAATAGATAGCATAAGGGTATCATGAAAGTATATTCTCAAATGAGATGGAGGCCTCCTATTTATAGACTTTTCAAGAGAGAAATCAAGGGTCAAGATGGTAAGTATTCGAGGAGTGTGAATGCATAGATTGAAGTTGTAGTTGTTGGAGTTGATAGTAAACCAACAACTCCAAAACATCACTTGCAATCAAAACACTCATCACATCTGAAGAGAAAAAGATTTGATTATTCCCTAAAAACTTAAGAGATATTGAACCAAGAGAACATGATTGATATGCCTATGTTGACTAACTGAATAAACATGGATACTACAATAAATTTTTATAAAAGTATAAAGATAAAACCTGAAATGAAACCTAGATGAAGGATTAAGCTAGATCATGACAAGAGTCATCATCTTATTTTATTAGAAAACATGAACTATAATTAGCTCAATCTAAATATACAAAAGTGCTCCTATGTTTAGCTTAAATGTAATAAAATAATAGGGAACCTAATAAATTAATGGCTGATTAAAATCATTTACTAAGGTGATTACCTAATTACTCCAATACCCCCCCTTAAGATCAACTTAGGGAGAAGCTAATTTAAACCCAATGAAGAATGCATGGATGAGTCTCGAATACAAATCTTGATGAAACAAATGAAATCTCTCACGCCTAGAGAAAAGGAGAAAACCACATGTGAAAAAAATGCTCTCCAAAAGAAAGACAAGGAAATAAATGCATCAGTAAAAGAAGGATAGAAAGAGGAATCAAACAAGGAAATAAATGCATCGATAAAAGAAGGATAGAAAGAGGAATCAACGCGACCCTTCAAGAGAAGGACGAATCAATGTGACCCTCAACGCATTGCTTTTGTCATAATAGTACAATAGATGTCCCCTTATAAGAGAGAGAAAATGAGGATATGAATCCCCTAATAAAAAAGTAGCTCACATGTCAATGATGAATTCCTAAAGATAGAACATGACCTGTTGCTCGAAAATAACATTTCTCCCCTTACGAAAAATATATCTACTAGTGATTTGAAAAGCCATTCCCATAAATTATAAGAATGAATTTTAATATCCAAATGATTGTGTTATGCAACCTTGAGAGAGAGATTGATCCAAAAAAGAATGATAGATATGTTTATTGATTGATTGAATAAACCTAGACGAAACCCTACATGAAGAATTGAGTTAGATCATGACAAGTGTCCTCATCTTATTCTATGAGACTACATGACCTATAATTAGCTCAATCTAAATATAGAAAAGAACTCCTAAGTTTAGCTTAAGTGTAATAAAGTAATAGGGAACCTAAGTAATTAATGATTAAATTAATTACTAAGGTGATTACCTAAAAACTCCAGTTGTAGTCATGAGGCAAGTATCTCATGAGGTGTAGGAGCTTGGTGTGAGAAATGGTGGGCTCACAATTGATGAGAATCTAAAATTAAGATTTGTTGAAAAGGATATCCTTATCAAATGTACACATGATCAAGGATTCATTAATCTAGATCATTTAACTATGTATCAATTAATTGATTTAGTTGAAGAATTTAGGGGAATAAGGCTAGAATTAATCAAACAAGAGACACATTGCATAGATAGTTCTTTCCACTCACATGTATAATATGGTAGTTGATTTAGAATATTGTTGTTAGAATAATTAATTTGTAAAACTACTAATATAATAAAATTTTATTAAATCACATGAAATTATATTAGAGATGATTCATTGAACTACTTTCAATTTTTTTGCTTCTAAATGATGCTTAAAATTTAAAATAAAAAACATGATTCAACAAAAACTAGAGTTTTGTTGAGAATGTTAATCAAAGAGAAGCAATTCTAAATGAAAACTAAAACTCTAAATATGATGTAATTTAATAATTATATTTGAATATCAATACATTTAATATTAAATTGATCGAATATGTTAGAATTTACATATATAATTGTTCTTGGGCAATCTATAAAAATAAATAACATAAAATAGATTTAAATATAAATATCATTTTATCTTTAATTAAAAAATTAATTTTTAATTTTTAAAATATTCTAAACTAATAGATGTAAATTTTATTCATATTATTACTAATTATTTTAATCACAATATCTTATATTTTCCTATTTCATATTTTCAATAAATTAAAATTATGTCAAATATGTTTAAAATTTGTATTTATTAACCCACAAAATTTTAAATAAAAAATAATGTCATTATCAAGATAGGACAATTAAATAGTGACATGAAAATAAGTTTACACTATTAACTTTTTTATATTCAAAATGAAATAATTAAAAGATTATATGCTTACATCATAGTAATAATACTATTCATAACTATTATCCAATAGAATGGTAGATAAATCCACAACCTTCACCTAGATCCTCTCTATTTGTACAAATGTTGAAGCTTTGAAATAACATATGGGCCTTCATTAGTGCATAAAAAAGGAATGTAAATGGTTTCACAAAATGCATCAAAGGTCATAAAATGGTGAATTCTTTTTGTAGGAGATATATTGTATTAATAGGCACAAGAGATCTATGCAAACTTGGAGAAATCAGCTTGGGAAATGAAGGCAGTAGGGTATTTTTAAATTCAAGAAATTTATTTAATGTTATGGAAGAAGAAAAAAAATTATTTATTGACATCATAATGAAAAGTTAGAAATCACATTTGGGTTGTTAAACATTAACCTTGGAAGTAGTTATAAGTGCCTTACAAGACATATGCAAAATTATAGAATCATAAAAAAGGCTCATGAATTGTTTAATATATTGTCTTAAATAGATGGCATCTTATGGAATGCAATGCTTGCACGATGTGTAATAAAATAAATTTATTGCAACTCTTTTTCAAAACTTTCAAATCAAATATGCTCAACATGTGTGAATATTAATATTACTAAAGAAGACAATGGTAATACTACATGTTTGGTGGATTTACAAGATATAGAGTGTAAAGAAGTGATTGTTGGATACATGTTATGGGGAGGTGCACTATAAGACATAGGTCAATTCATTCTTCAAAGAATATAAGTCATACCCACAAAGGTACATAACCTGTGGAGAATTAGATAGATTATTTCAAGAGATGAAGAGCATGAGATATTTAACGAACCCAACATTTGTGCTAAATGATGTCAAGAGAGAAAAATAACATATCATTTATTTACATAATGAGAAAATTTTATCAACTGTAATCAACACATACTTAGCTACAACTATCAAGGATACCAAAAACCTTATAGTTTGTGATGATTGTCACTCTATCATCAAAATCCATCTCCAAGATTATTGCAAGGGAGATTGTTGATAGGGATGATAGTTGATATCAATATTTCAAAGATGGTTTATGTTTCTGTGAAAATTTCGGAGATGATAAATGAAATAAGGTGCACGTAAGGCTCATATGATAATAGTTCTAAAATATAATAAATTCTCATTGCTATCTAGGGTAAGAGTCAAGGAGGATGACCTGAATCACTATTTAATGATATAAATATCATCTAGGAAATATAAATGTTATCAAAGGGTAGACAAAAAATGTTCCTCATAATTAGTCAAGATGTGAGGTGAATGAAACATAGAAAATATTTAGAGGAATGCAGATGGAAAGTCTAGGAAACATAGCTTGATCATGAAACACAATGATTGCAAATAATATCTTGAGAGGATAAAAGGAAGATGTCTTCAAATTATTTTATGAAATGTTCTTCACTATTGTATAATTTGATTTTGTCATTATTGTTGGTGTTATTGCAATATGCACTTTTTTTAAAATCAAACCTCCAAAATGCAAAAGAAACCCATGACTACATTATCACAAGGGAAAAAGGAGAAAATGAAGATAGACAAGTACCTCAACCAAAACCCATAGCTCAAAAGCTACATGATTCTAGTTATCTTTTGTAAAAGTGACTTATGCCACTTGATGTAAACCAAAGCTAGTAATAGATCTTATTTCTATAAAAGTTATGTAAAACATAATCCTAGAAGGTCCATCACATTTTATTATTATATTTCAAAAGGGTGGTTAGAAAGTAGTTACTAAGCGGTTGTCAAGAGGAAGCCTATAAATTCACACTATTGTGCATCGCCAGGGAGAATTTTTAGAAGGGGGGCTTTTGAGAATATTTTAGAGAGACTTAATCAAGACTTCTAGTTTGACACTTTGTATGGAATGGGTTTTTGGATTTGTATGATTTTGAAAAGATAAAAGATAATACATTTTGTTTGTATGTCCTAAATGTATTTATAAGTTATTATTTTTTATTTCTCATATGTTAAAGTGGCAATCCCTTTATGTATCTATGAAAACCATTAATAATCTATTCAATTGATGTATTGAAACACAAGCATTGATTGCTTTCTTGATTTGGATGTGCTACTATACCCAACCCCTTCCCATGTCAAGATTTGTTATCCTTCTTTCATAATTGTTTCTTATCTAAAATATATTTTGTGATGAAACCTCCCCCTTGTGATTTTTATCAATTACAAAATCTCAATTAGTATTTGGCATGTCTACCATTGGGGTTTCTATTATTCATAGATCTTCGTTTAGTCTTGTGTTTACTCCTTTTGTACTTTGAAGTTAAAAGTATGCAAAAACCAAAGAAATTTCAAAATGCAGAAGAAACCCATCATATGAGGGACCTCCCCTCACAAACATAGATGAATATTGACATTTTGTAGAAATCTGTCCAATTGTTGAGACATTTTTCATTGCCTATTGTGTGAGTCACTTTGAACTTTGTAGTGACAAATGCTTTTACCAATACACCCAAATGCATCTCTATTTAAATCAATGAGGTATATGCACTTGAGTTTGAAAGACCTTGCAAGTGACATTTCAATACCTTTAATTGCACAACAAAGGTGTTAATATGCTCTTGATTTAGATGGATGATTATAAATGTGTTAGTTGATCATTCAAGCACCATAAATTTACATTCAAGATAGCTCATGACAAAGTTTATCTATAGATTTTGGAGATGGATGATCAATGACTAAGTTTAGATTTTAATTTATCAAGGATTTGGGTTGATTGAAAAGATTGGAGAGAGGAGGAGCCTTCAAGTGGCACCCTATGATTGATATAATTAAAGAGGGTGAGGCTCAAAGGGGTTTTAATGGTCAAGATTTTCTTGAAAAGAGATAGAGAATGAGGATCAAAAGTTCCAAACGTTTACTTTTTGGAAGTTCAAAATGTTATTTATGTTTTAGAAATATAAAGAGTTGGGATCTTATTGGAAAAATGAATATATTGGTTTTGATGAAATAATTTTGGAGAAAAGAGATGGATGTGATAAATGTGCATGTAAAAGGTGCTCCTTTTGACACATATACATCTTAAGATATGCATGTGCATGTTAAGGAAATAAACAAGATTAATCAAATTAATCATGCTTTGATTAATGCAAATGACTATTCAAATCATCTAATTGATTTTCGTGTCTTAATGATATGAAAATTATAATCATTATGAATTATGAATACATCATTATTCTAAATAATAATATCTACTTAAAAATATATGCTAATAAAATTAAAAAGTAGCATATCAAATTGTCTTTCACAAAAAACATGTAAAATAAATTTATAGATTGAATGCTTTAGATAACATTTATCTTCAACATTTGTTGAAGCTTCTGGTAATGTTGTTACCCGTAATGCTTCTGAAAATGTTGTTACCTTAATACTACTATTGTTGTTGCTTCTGGTAATGTTGTTATCTTAATACTACTACTATTGTTGTTATTCATCATGTTGACGCCCCACTTTTGTCTTTGGGTCAGCATTGTTTTGATTGTAATAACAGATCTACTAGACAATTGTCCAATGTAAGAAGAAGCATCACACTAATAAGCCTTCATAGATTAGGATGCTTGATAAGTAGACTCAAAGCTCTTTCTTCCAAAGTAAGTGATAACCTATTTGGAGCTCTTTCTTCCAAAGTAAGTGATAACCTATTTGGCTCCAACTCCACTATTTGAATGTTGCCCTGTTTTACTGTCTCTTGTGACTGGTTTTGTTACAACTTTGGTTTCTGATGATCGGTGTTAGATCTGTAATGAGTTGGAGTCCTTTCCCACGTATTTTAAAAAAAAAAATTATCATCAATAAAATGTCTTCAAAATTTAATGTATATTAAAATAAATGTTTATTGTTCTTGTCATTTATCTTTTTATGATTTTATGTGTCTAGATTATAAAAATATGACTATCAATTGGAGTGTAATTAAGCTCATATCCTACCAATGTGCGGCTAATATAGTCGATGGCTCATTTTTTTCCTTCATGGTCTTGTTGTTCCAAGAGTGCCCCTAGTATTTTCGTTGTTGCTGATATGTAGAGTAACAATGGTTTTACTTGAATTGGTGGCATAAGCACTGGTGTATTCAAGAGATAGTCTTTAAGCTGTTGAAAAGCTTGTTGGTATTGGCCATCCCACTTAAACTTGATATTCTTGTGAAGCGAATGTTGAAATGGATGACACTTATCTACGAGTTGTGCTATGAATCTGCAAATTGATTGGAGCTTTCCTTGTAATGATGTTAGTTTACTGATATTCTTAGGAGGGGGAATCTCTAAATATTCTCTAATTGTCGTTGGATTTAATCCAATGCCTCATTGTGACACTATGTATCCTAGGAGTTTCTCGGAGGCCACTCCAAAGACACATTTTATCTGATTTTTTAAAATATTTATAACACTATTTCAGAAATGACGATATGAACAATATGAAAAAAGTCCCACCGGCTCTTTTTTTCCCCTCTTCAGGGCATTCATTCCCAAATGATCTCAGTAGGTACATGCAATGCGTCTCCAGTAAACGGAAACCTGAACATGAACACAAGAATGCTGCGACGCAAAATGCAAGGCCATTTGCTAGTCAGATTTTTCTTTTGCAGTATTAGCTAGAATGGCTGAAATTAATGCATGGCTTTTCTTCTTGGCATCTGGATTAAATAATTACATCATATCCAACATGGGCTGGAGAAAACATCATAAACATCTCGCCAATGGTGGAAAATGGTGACTGCATACAAAAAAATTTGCCTCCCTCTGCCACACTATGTAACTAGCTCATCCTGTCTTGCAAGCTTTGATAGCAAGCAACATGTCCGCCCTCCTTAGGGAACTCTGAAATATCAAAGCAGAGTATATCAGGTCTTAATAACATTTTCATTTGATAAAAAGAAATGTTTTAACTAATTTTATAAAGAAGATCAAATTAGTATGATAAAATCAGAAGTATGATACAATCTCTTAAGGAAAATATGGATTGAAGAGGGTAAAAATATGTTTGGATCAATGCTGATAACTTTTAAGAGTAGTAGAATTTAAATATCTTCCTAGTATCCTCACCTCCAACAACCATCCCAGATATTTAATTTGTGCTTTTACTTCCAGTAGATCTGTTTGTAACTAAGATTATAAAGAAAATCAAATTAGTAAAGAAGATCCAATTAGAACAACTTCTTTGATAAAAGATGATGAAGAGAAAAAATTCAGCGACAGAACAAACAATTTCTAGAGATGGAAGCTCACCTTTAATATCCGATCCAGCTTTTTGTTTTGGGTCTTTTCATCCAGTAGTTCTGCCTCCAATAAAGAACAAAAATCATGTTTACCTTTGAGTTCAACAACTTGAGATGTTTCTCCTCCTTTATCAGTATTGCAAGCATATTCATTTACAATCGGGTCATTAACAATAAGGAAAGACTGTTCGATCGGACTAAACCTAGACCCATCAAAGCTATGAATTCCTCCAGCTATGACTATTTTTGGTTTCTCTGTTGTAGAAGTAGAAGTAATAATCTCTTTCTTTGGAAAGAGTCCAACAGGGAGAACATTCAAAGATGACAATTCTTCTTCACTAGTTCCAGAGCTGAGGAGACCCCACCCAGCTTCGTCATCTACAACTGCTGAATCACTCAGAAATCTTAGATTAGAAAACCATTCTACTTCACCAATGTCATTTATGCGCTGCTTCTTTTTCTTAGAAATTGTTAATGCAGAAGTATCTGTTGTCCACTGTGATGCTAAACGCGAGGGCTTCATTCTATCTGCTTTAGAACTGTAAAAGAAACATGAGTCAGTAGACTCGCTACCCTTCCAAGAGCATTTATCATATGAGGCCCCATTCTCTGAAGTGCTCTTTGTTTCCTCAGACCATGGATCAAAACATTGTGTGGGACTTGACTGCAATGATACTGTTGAGTCTGCATTCCAAATGCAATCTGGTATAGGAAGCATGTATGTGGGCGTATTCTCTGATATCACGCCAGTAGAAACAGAAGAAATAAATGGATCTTTGATTGGCCCATTAAGAATAGGCAAAGCCTCTTCAATTGGACTGAAATTGTAACCATCGAAGCTATGCAATCCTCTAACAGAAACTCTCTTAGATGTTTCTTTTGAAGAAAGAGGAGTTAAAAACATATCTTCATTTGGACTATTAAGAACAAGCAAAGCTTCTTCAATTGGACTGAACTTGGAGCCATCAAAGCTATCAAATCCTCTATCAGATTTCTCTGGTGTAGAAAGAGGAGTATTGACATACCCATCCGTTAGTGAATTCAAATCTAACAGGTCTTGTTCATTTGATCCAGAACTGTGAAAATTACCATCAAAATCATCATCTGTATTTGCTGAATCACTCACTACACTTGAATTAGAATAATAACCTATGGAATATGCATCTGCAATAGGGCTATGAAGGATTAGAGAAGCCTCTTCCATTGGACTGAACCTGGATCCATCAAAACTATAAAATCCTCCAACAATAGGTCTTTCAGATTTCTTTGGTGTAAAAACAGGTGTCACAGTCAATTTGTGTTGCTGAAGTCCGTCAGGGAGCAAATTCAAATCTAGCAACTCTTGGTCACTTATTTCAGAAGTGAGAAGACTATACTCAATATTGTCATCTATAACAGGTGGGTTAGAATAATAGTTTACTCTGTTGATTACCTTGGTTGGCTTCTTCATCAACTTGGCAGAAACTGTTGCTGCAGCATTGATTTTCAACTGTGAAGAATTTACAAATGGATATTTAGAGGCCTTATCCTTAAAGGATTTTGAATTCTTTGTTGAATAAGGGTGCCTAACTTTAAAAGGTTCAGAATTGACTTCTCCACCCAATATTGCCCTATTCTGTTTTTTTAGACTTGGCAAGCCTTCTTTACAGGATTGCAACATTTCTCTTCTTTGATATTGGGATTTTGTTCCTTTGGCCCTAGCTGTTACAGGGGGACTGTTATCTGGCAAAGCACATTTTCCATCATTTCCTTTGGTTCTTATAAACCCATCTTTCTTCTTTAGCTTCCTTACCGGTTCCACTACATTAGAATATTTACAAGTAGACATCATAAAACTGAAATCTCCACTCTAGAAAGAAGCCAAAATTTATATATTTTCCCCCACAATGGTCCGACCTCCCTGCAATTCAACGACACAGTGTATCTATCTATTAAAATCAAATTGAGTTCAAATTAAAATGACCATTTCATCAACATCTTCAACTCACATAGTTAAACCAATATAGTGTAGAAAATGGGCCAACAATACTGCAACAAACTAAAATTTTATTTCACCCAATTTAAATGTGAAGCAAATTTGTAGTTCAAAAGCGCGTTTGCTATATACCAGTCTTAAAACATAGATCGCATGATTTCTACAGTATCAAAATCACACAGGTTTATAATCGACGGACAAGTAATTAATACATTTTAACCTTTTAACAGATTTTGAGAAATAAAAAAAAGTGAACACCAGCAATCACTGGCAAATTCAAAGAACATATTAAACATTCAATTGCCGCCAAAACATAATACTATTCCTTATCAGCCCAGCCATTCTAATGCAGGTATTAAGGAAAATAGTAAACACCAGCAATGTAATACACAGAACTAAATATTGAATTACTGTCAAATTAGAATTCTGTTTGTTATAAACCCAGCCATTCTATAATAAAACTAAAGAAAAATAGTCAATCCCAGCAATTTAGTGCATAGAAAATAAACGTTCAATTGCCGTCAAAACAAATTTACGGTATTATCCTCTCACCTGCACAAAACTCAAGAGATTTGCAGTAAAATAGTTCTGTGTTGTCTGTTTCCTTCAATAACAATAAAAAAAAAAAGACTTCTTTTAAAAAATATCTTCCGTCAACTATCGCGCCTTTTAAAATTCTGAATTTTTGTTGTAATTTTAGCGTATTTGAATCTTTCCCGGCGCCAAGCATTGTTACCAAATATCACCAACTTAAAAAATGCATTTTAAATGTCTTGATTGGCAAGTCTACAGATTTTTTCCATTGGAAAAATATTAGAAACATCTTTAATTTAGCCATAAAAAGCAAATGGTATCTAAATAAAACTCTAGCAGAGTAATAAAGAGCCAACGGTCATCGAAGCCAAAAAAATAAAAATAAAAAAAATTAAAAACTCATTCAAAAAAATTGCCAATGGAAATGCTCAACCGTTGAAAGAAAAGCAGGAGTTGCCCGAAAATTCTTTTGTTGCTGAAAATACTCAGTGAAAACTGTTGGCGAAAGCTATTATCGAAATGTTTCTAAAATTTACCACTGCCCGATAATATAGAATCTAAATATGAGGAGTCTAAAGATAGTTCATGGGCGGTCTGGAATTAGAAGCAATTTTAAAATTATGGGAATTCTGAAGCGGAGCCATGGCTGCTATTTAACGTCGGCTTTAGCATTTTGCTGTTTCTATTTTTTACTATTCTCCCTTCTGTACCTACCTTGCATTAAAAAAAGATATTAGCTATCAACAAAAAAAAAAAAAATTTCAAATAGGTCTAATTCAATGGGCTTTTGGTCTACTAGTGAAGTTGAATGGTTTTAAATGAGATCATCAAGGATCAACTCTTGTTGAATGCAAGACTCCGGCATCATAAGGGATGAAGACATGATCCTTGGCTTTTAGCCGAAGAGGTTTCAGCCTATAGGCTTGTGCCTCTATATTAGGTGGCAAAAACTACTTGGTGAAGGCCCTCACTGGGTTGGTGTGCTCTCGGGCTTCGTGCTCTTGCTAGGAAAATAAAGAAGTCTAATGTGCAAACACATGACATCTATGTCACACGCACATAGATATATATAACACAAAAATGCACACATAGAAGATGGGAAGGGAAACGAAGGAGTTCAAACAAGTAGAATCTTCCTAATTAGTAATTAAGTGGGAAAATAAATATTTTGTTGGTGTTGATTTTGCCTTATAACTTCCATGTTCCTCTAGTTCTTAAGTTTATATAGATATGAAATCCCTTACTAGGTTTTGGATGATTCAAATAGATTCCCTATTTCCAAATGAACAATCATACCCAAAAAAATACAAAATTGATATAGGAACCCTGCATAAGTTATATGAGAAAATTGGAAGCCTAGACTTGCAACTATCATGGCCTTAACCCAAAACATGCAAAACTCTAGCCTTGAACTCCCAACTTGTAAAATACTATCTAAAGTCCCTCTCCCACCTTGAACTCATAGGAAAACATATTAGAACCTAATCTAAAATCGTTCTACCTTCTTCGTTTTATAAACTTTCTCAAGCACGACTCATAGAGTAGAAGTTTCAAGAAGAATCATCAATTGCCAATTCTAATTAATCTTTATCTTGATACCACTTGTAAAGGAATAAAGACATTCTTGAGAAGGTACATAAGATATTAGCTCCCAAATTTATAACTCCTTCTCACATGAAACATAATTCATCAATAGGGTTAGAGCAAGAATCTAATTTATTTGGTTCAACCCACAATAACGAGTCCCACTTTTTGGCCAAATCATAATAGTGAAATAAGTATTTCTCGCTCAATTTTCCCTTTGTGGCACCTATAGTAGCTAAACCATTAAGAATGTGGGATTTTTTGTGTATATTTTAAATATATACTTCTTAAAAGAAATAAATTGTGAATCTTTTTACATAACTTTTAATAACTTATTTTTTATAGTAATCAACATTTTAAAAGTGACGTTATGTCATCATGCATAATTTTTTTTATATAAAGGATAAAATTCCAATTTTTAAAATATTGGTTTGTCACACCAATATATAGTGCATGGATAATTTTTCATGATTCTTTGTTCTAATTAAGTAAACTGGGAAAGGGCCCAAATGACTACATAGCAACACACTGGTGAAAAATAGGGGTCTCATGAGTTGTGAGACAACCTAAAACACAGCCCCAAGGAGACAAAAATAGATTGTCTTACTACTTTGGGGTTTTTACAACCCGCCACTCCTAACTGAGTACATTTAGTGCTCTTGAAATGAGAGTCTTTTAGATTTAGCAAACTCCTTATCTAGAGTAACATCAAGGGAAACAACATTATATAATTTACCTTTACCAAACAGTTCCAAAGAACCAACAACAATCTCAATTGATCTCTTCCTCTTAGCATGTTTCCTATCAAGCTCCTACTATATAACTTGCATCAAGGCCTTTGTCTTTTTCACACTAGCTCCTTTCTAAAGGCCACAATATTTTTCCAAATTTTCCTTTATTGCATCATTCTTAGCCTAAATAGCAAAGATATACCTTACCATATTCATCCTTTCCTCCTCTCAGGCTACCTTCACTTTTTGCATATTCACCTCCTCTTCTAGGCAATCCCATTTGTTTTAAGTCTCACTGCAATTTTTTAACCTCTTCCCACACCCTCTTATCTTTATATTTAGAGGACCAATCCATAGCCCTCACATCCACCCTAGCTAGAGCCTCCAACATATTAATTTTTCTTTTCGCAGTGTAAAGCTAAGCCAAATGCCTTCTAGTAATTTTGTTCTATTTATTGTAGGCAATGCACAACTCATTTAATTTATCAGAAGTTTCTTCCAAATCAAACTCTCCATGAGAAAAAATAGGGGAATGTGGAGGGCAGACTTGAATAGATGAAGATGGATTAGGAGAATACCCAATTACATTAGGTTGCGAATATTTAGGGGCCCATTCAAAGTAAGTAGATTGGGAGGAAGAAGAGTCATTCGATAAGACTTCCTGATCCATAGTAATCATAACATTATTTCCCTTCTCCTTCTATGTCTGAGCAATGGTTTCAAGATATTTCATTTTGGTTGTGCATTGAATATTGACATGGAGGGGTAGACCTATAGCGGGAGTGATCAAAGCCAGGTTGGAGGAACCCTGATATTTGGGCTTAGGAGAATTAGTTAATTCCACAATCAGAGAAGGGTTCTAGATTGGAGACTACAAGTAAGGGCAAGGCTCAACTAAAACTTATACAATCTAAGGATCAACCCATGAAGGGGTAGCACATTCTTGGATTGGGCCATCACAATTGACTAAGAAAGAAAATAAAAAATCTAGAAAGGTAAAATCATCTTAACTCTATGCGTAAAATGGTTGAGCATAGGAAAAAATTGAGAATGAAACCTTATATCTTTGTTGTCAAGTGTCACATACTTCATTTGAGTCACAACCACATACTTCCACTCCCCCTAGAGGTCTTCCCTATTAAATTCAAATTGGATCTGAGGTATTTTATCATCTCTCACCAAAAATTTCTTGAAATCCTCTTTATAGATTCATTCGTGCTTCTTACAAAACATAGCCCCTTTAACCAAGAGGCTAGTGGTAGCCACAATGCGCTCCATCGATATAGTGAAATCCATTCCCCAATACTAGCCCTAACCTCAACCCAAGAGTGCATGAACTAATCAGAAAGGGAGGGGTCATGACTAGTCATAGCCTTAATGTAGGATGAAAATTTACACCTTTGAAAAATCAACCAAAGAACCTCATCCTTTCTAAGTTTGTCATGCATTTATTGTGCTTCACCTAAATTAAGTCACCTCATTTGGTAGGCTAGCGCACAGTAGAACCAAAAATCTTGAAAGCAACCAAATTAGAAAATTTCAAGACAAAAAACAAAAGAGGATGCCCACATAGAGACATGATGACAAGAGATGATAGAAAGGACCATTATTATAATGGAAACTCATAAATCTTTAAGCCACATTAAATCTTAAATTATACAGGACCACGACACAAGCATCCCCTATGATTTTATGCATAGAAGTCCATGCTTCCAAATAGTTGGTGGAGGGACCTAGGTTAGCCAACTTGCCAACTGATTTTTTTCTTTCCCTAAGACTGTAGGAAAATGTGATCTATCCTAGAGTAAAGAGAATGTGGCAAAAATCAATGATTGTATCCTTGAAAGGCCACCCAGGGGATGTGTCATCATAGAGCTTAATGATGAAATTCTTTGAATCGTCTTCAATGTTGAGATTGTTAAAACCCTTCTCCTTGGCCAAAGATATGCCATGAAAAACAACCGCCACCTCAGCACAATTAGAAGGTTGGACCCCTAGATTGACCTAGGCAATCTTTCATTATTTTTTGTTGTATATTATTTTTTAAAAATTAATTTTTGAAGTCAGAGAAATTATAATTTGGATATAGGTGTACATCATATCACATTGATTTCCAAGAATGTATTTAAATTAACTTCTCCTTTTTTTGTTGAAATAAGGATGTATCATACATATCCAATTGCATCCTCTAAAGAATATAGTAGCTAATCACAAAGTCTTTCCTTAGAGAATAATTTATAGGGTTCCTTAGATTGATTTATGTTTTTGCATTGAAGGTTTAGAAAGATTGAAAAAAGAATAGTTTTTCTTACACATACTTGCATTTTGACCATAGCAAATTGTTGGTAAATAGATTTGTCCTTCTTAAATACCTTTCAAAAATGACTACCGAATGCCCAAATTAAAAGACAAAAACTAGAACCAATAGTTGAGTCACTTGCAGTGGTGAGTGCAAGTGCTCTCTGAATTTTGATATGAAGGTACAACTCCCTCCGTTGGATAAAAATGTATATTTTCTGAATACTCTTTTAACCGGAAAGCAATAAAGGCAACTAACATCTGCTCATAGCCATGACACAGATGCGAATAGCAGATTTATAATGAAGTGAATGAAGATAAGTAAAACACAATTTAATTATCCACACCCAGGAAAATACCCTTTCCAATAAATAAAAATGCTCTGGACTCTGATCGAGTCTCTCTCATGCCTCAAAGGACAAGGGGGATCAAAATACCCAGACAAAGAGTTAACAACAAATTTCTTTCCAAATACAAATTATTTCTGAAATCAAAGTTTCAGAATCAAATACATATACATAGTTTGATGTAACAGAAAAGGCAATGAAAGGAAATTACAAGAGAGACAAAGCTCATTGTAATAAAAAGAAAATATTGACAAATCCACAGATCAACAAAATCTTCTTCATTCTATCAATGTCCAAAAATCTGAGCTCACAGACTCAACACTTATGAAAAACAAAACTGTGCAGTCCAGAAAACAATGCTGCCCCTTCTTCTTTTACAACAGAAAGAGAAAGAAAATAAAATAAGAACCCCTTTCTCCTTTCTTTCATTACATATATATAGCTAAGAATTTCAGTTATCAATAACTGATTCTTGAAAAGATTATTAATTAATCTTTCCCTTTATCTTCTATCTTCTTCCGACAACTCTTTTTAATTTTTCTTCAAATATTTTATCCTCCATTCCTTTCTGAAAAATATTTGAAGAGAATTTAATTTAAACACGTCTAATTATGTGTTGACAGGTGGTCATTTATTTTATATCTCCATTTCAAACATGAGTTTCTCGTAATAATATTTTTCTCAGAAATTTGTATAGACCCATACTCAGAGATCAATAACTTTTGAATGCAATAATATTTGTCCAATCTCTCTAGTGAGGATTTAGAAAACTAGGATTTCTAAAACGTATCAAAAGTTGAGTCTGATCCAATGGTGCAATTAAAAGTTATGCCCCCCGCACCGAGACTGATTTTTCTGTCTCAGAAAATCTGTGGTTACAGATTGCATTAAAAACTATAAACAATATACATGTCAAAACTTGCACATGGATCACGACTTTGAGCTGCCATTTGAAGGAATGAGCTCTATTTTATGACAAAGCTCTCTTTATAATAGAGGAGGATTGTAACTCTTTAGATTTTTTGTAATACCGTGAGCTGTTGAAACAATTCTTTAAAAATATTATCAACTGCTATCCTTTGTTATCAACATATGAATTAATAATTAAATCCATCTTTCAAAAAGTCGAATCTTCCTTTGTAACATGAAGGTTGGACTCTGTATGTGTTAGTGTGGCTATCTCAAAAATCATCCAAACACTTTTACTCTCAGCTCGATGATCATCTTAAAAAATATCCACACTCTAAACCTGCGAACTTTGAACCTTGAGCCTTGAACCTGCGAGGTTCAATAGTTCAAGTTCAATGACTAAAAATTACACAGCCCGAAATTTGAACCTTGAACCTTTTGAACCTACAGGCTTGAACCAAAAAGGTTCAATAGTTCAAGTTCAAAGAACAAAAATTACAAAGCCCGCTCTAGTTGAATTCAAACTTTGAACTTCAAAAAGGTTCAAGGTTCAAGTTCAATGACAATTGTTCTTTTTGGCTACCATAGAAAAACCTGCATAAATTTTTACTGGGAGCTTCGTTTCTTATGAAATTTTAAGTGTAGAATAAATAAGATGAGTAGAGAATAACCCAAAAAACAATTTTGCATATAACACATAAAAAATTGAGATTTAATTGTTTGGGCATATGGGTAACCCAAAAATTAAACAATTAAAATATCCCAGCCGATATGGAGTTTGGCCATAAAAACTGGTCATTTTGGAGAAGAGGATGTTAAAATTGTCTCTACAAAAGGATTTTATGTCATCTTTCACAGAATTTAAAAAACAATGACTTCTTTGTGACTAGTAAGTAGGGGATGTCCAAGAGGGTGCTTGAAAGTTTGAACAAAGGTGACCAACACTTTCAACATTAAATCATTAGCAATAGTTGGTTTTTAGCTGATTATGATGCTTTAGGCACGAGCAAAAATATAGGGGTAACACAAATAGATTTGATATTCTTGCTACTATTGATATCTTTTCATTATTAGAAAAAGATGACATTGAAATAAGTATCATGCATTTACTAGCTTCTACTATTTATTACAAATTTTGACAAAAAATGACTCACATTATCTCATGAGAAAATGCTTATTAAGGAAACATGGAAATATGAATTAGCCATGCTATTTATAGAGCTATACAAGTTCACACTCATTGAAACTCGCAAATAGTTAAAAAATAAGTAAGACTTCACATGACTGAGTGTGAGGATTGGAGTCATTGAGTTGCTTAAACTACAACTTAGAGCTATCAAGACCCCTTTCCATAGCTCATGGTAGTTTTCTTTCACAACTTATGCATTCCATTTATGTGCCAATGTTTTCTTCTATCTTTTCTCAACAATTTATTATTTTTCCCAAGAATGAGAAAGCTCCATCCTTATATGGTTGGACTCCAAATTTCATTTGATTTCAAGAGATCAAGAAACGGTTGAGAAAAATGTAGCAGTAACAATTTGAATTTTATTTCATTTCAATTCAAGAAAATATCCATGGATTGATAATTAGAATCCCCATTGCATATGATTCTCATACTTCCAATTCATAATGAGGCAGTTGTGAACAAGGTGTTGAAGACGATAGTTCCTACATTGTTGGAGCTAAACATACCCAAGAACTTGAATGGATCTGCAAAGGTCACTGCCATGGAAGGTTTCAATTGGTAGGTTCACATTCACATATATTGTTTTTGATCGGATTAGTATTCTTCCCCTAACCGAGGGATGCGAATATCTCATTGTAATCTATAGTAACAATATGCTATGGATTTGGTAGCTGTTATGTTGTGGTTTCTTTTCTCTTTCATTGGTTTTGAGCTCTCTTTTGGCTTAACCTTATGTTCTCTATGTAACTATTTGTAAACTTTATTATTCTAAATATCAATATATGGGGTTCACCTCTTTGCAAAAAAAAAAGTATTTACTCCTAATGAACCGATATTGGTTTTATCATATTAGTCATATTAAATTCACAAAGATATTATTATTAATTTATTATGGATGAATTGTTGATTAAAATCTTATATGTACATATATATATATATATATATATATATATATGAATTTTATCATGTAAATATGTATATTCATCTATTTATTATCATCATGTAAACACATGTATATATGTATGTACCATATGTATCATTCATACATATAGATGTGTATATACATATTATAAATAAATAATTATAAGCATGATTTAGAATAAAATGAACCAAGATCTTGTTTTAAGATAAGTCATAGTTTTATGTTAGAAACATAAATTTATGTAAGAAGTTATTGGCAAGATGGTGACAACATTAACAAGACATACTAGTCACCACAAGGTTTTGACAACTCAAAGATAATAATATTGAGTATAAGTTTGAGTATGAGTTTTCCTGCATCCATTTAGATACAAAAAAGTAGTAAGCCATAAATTTGATAATATCTAGTATTCAATCATATCAAAATATCAATTTACATATCTAATCAAATCAAAATTCATTCTTTCAATGTAACTCACCCGTTTGATGCATTCACACAATTTCAAGTATAAACACCACATCATTATTATACAACAAAACAAAATAATTTTTTTCATGAGAATGAGGGATATAACACACATAAGCTTATGAAAATGTTAGAAACCTCAACAATCATGCATCTATGAGACCAAACCCCTCGACTCTCTATTCTGTCAAACAACTTTACAAATTTGTTCTCTGTACATTGCCCACACTTTCCTTTATCATTGAGAGTCTCATCTAATCCTCTGCAATCACTGCATACATGTTGAATTTATTGTATCATGACAAGACCAAGATGCTTTATTGATATCCTCATTCCAGATCCTTGACAAACATTGGATCAGATGCTTGTCACCCCCTCAAAATGGATTGTTATAGTGTCTAAGTCTCAGGCCTCTGAAAATTCCTTGTCTAGTTGAGTTCCCATTCAAACAGTGAGCATTAACTTGCCCTTGAACTTCTCCCCTTTTTGGTCTTCTAGCCTATGCTAGTATGACATCAAGGGTTGTTTGAGGGCACTTCAAACAAAATAAAGACAACTTGCCATGAAAAATTATCCTTCACAATATCCTTGTCTTTCATAGTGGCATTCATAAAGGAGCTTTGTATGAGCTCCTTGGAGAAGCTAAACAACTGCTTCCATTATGGGTTTGTCTTAAAAAGACCTTTATGACTTTAGGCTTCCCACCACCTTGCATTATTGTAAACATAGCAAGTGATATGTTAACTCTTTCTTGAACATCCTCTTGGGAGCTTCATATAAGGCTCAATAAAATAGGATTCTCATAAATAAGCTATAATTCATCTAATCCATGCTTATTACTCTTTACTATCCTCAACAATGCATAATAAAGTACCCATTCCAACCACTCTTTCAACTCACCTAACTACCTAGCATTCTTTAAACTTAAGAGTTCCATCAAAATTATATGTACTTCCCTATAAGCCTCAGTCTATGCATCAAACCTTGTTGTTGCAATCACATCTACCTCATCAATTATAGCAAGTGCGTTTTATTTTGCTAGATGGAAGACATTGTGAACCATCCTTGGTCCCTCTCTAAGGTACCTTTTCTTGTAAATATTATGGTGTATTAGGGGCAATTTTATTGCATCACAGATCTCATACTTTTATATATTGCATCCATCAATGTTAAAATAAGTCACATCTATATCACAACATTCACATTCACACTCCCAGTTTGCTGAATAGTGACCGAACTTGGTGAGGCAACCTCATACACATATGCCCTATTCTCTACATCATACTTATCACTCAAAATCAAATAACCATCTATCATTTTCAAGGCATCAACAACAACATTCTCTTCCAAATCATTTTCTAGATCACTTTCAAATCTTTCCTCATCTTCTAAAATAGATATTGAGGATCAATCCGCATCTCCTTCAATCTTGGCATGCACAACACCTTTCATTTATGGCATCTGGTCCATGTCATCTTCAAATTCCAAAACATTAATAAATTCCTCAATAACTAAATCAATAACATTATCTAATTGATATAAGAACCTTTTTCGAGTAGCCAAAATCTCACACATTAATTGAGATTGTGTAGGCAATGGAAGAACCAACATGAGATGGACAACTCTCACTTCAACATGACCCTCTACTACAGACAAGGTTCCTAATTTGCAGCCCTGAGCAATTACCAAGGCCCCTTTCATTACTTTCCACCTATTGCATTCAAAAATGATTTCACATCCTTGACAACCCAATTGACAAGCACAAATTAAATTTTATTTCAGATGGGGAACATATCTAACATACTGCAACACCAACTACTTCCAATTTTTTTATTTTAATGAATATCCCCTTTTCCGACAATATCTCAAGATCTATTGTTACCAATAAAAACTATACTGAAGCTACCACTTTGTAGATTTAAGAAAAATTCCTTGGATGGAGTGACATGAAACAATGCTCCCAAATGAAGTACACAAACATAAGTTGCACTTTCTTCTTCAGTTAAGATAAGAACACTTGCATGTTCTTTGTATGTTACATTGGCATCCTCTTCTTTTGGTTGATTTATAATTTTATTATAAGACCAACAATTCCTTTTGATGTGGCCTTGCTTGCCACAATACCAACAACCACCATCTCTATCTTTGGATTTTGACCTTCCTCATGATTTCTCATGATCTCTCAGACTCTTCCCTCTTTCTTTTGATCTTCCTTTGTTATCTATAATCAAAGCAAATGTTACCTAATGTTAGAGTCTCACTCAAGCTCTCCCTTTGTATTTCATCATTTAGAATTACACCAACAACATCATCAAAGTTCAATGTGGTTGAACCAAAAATAGAGTTACTAACTACCATAACCAAGCTTTCCCATCTTTTTGGCAAATAAGACAAAATTAATAGAGCCTGAACTTCTTCATCAAAACTTATTTTTACAAAAGCTAACTAATTGATAACTATATAAAAATTATTTAAATGTTCTACTACACAACTACCTTCAATCATTTTCATGTCAAACAACTGCTTTATCAGAAATACCTTATTTGACATTGATGGCTTCTCATACAACTTATCCAAAATACTCATCAAATCAATGGTTGTCATTTCTTTAGATATGTTAAGTGCTACAGATGGAGATAACCACAACTAAGTCACTCCCAATACTTTTCTGTCCATAATATCCAAATCTTTATCCAACATAGTTGCTAGATTCTTTGCTTTACCATGTAATGGTCGCCACAAATCTTTTTGGAATAAATAATCCTCCATCTGCATTTTTGACAATGGATAATTGTGGTCATTGAACCTTTTGACCTTTCCTTATTGATTTGGCATTTCTCCTACTCAAACTCAAATCTCTCTACTAAACACAGTTAACATTCTAATACCAATTGTTAAACAATCAAGAGTTGATTAACGAGAATAAAGAATAGAAAAAGAGATTCAAAAAATAAACAAAAAAAAGACACCACATGAATTTATCGTATTTCACCATAAAGGCTACAACCATTCACAAGAAAGGCAATAGCAGGCTCTTTATAGATAATCATAATAACATAATCCAGAATGTGAAGAGTCAAAAGTTTATTGGAGGGAAAACATGGCTATTGGGTTTCACATTTAACAAAAAGGAGCACATCAAATTGTCTTAGACATAATCATGTACAAATTTAGATTGAATATTTTAGATAATATTCATCATCAACATCATGGTATTGTTCTTGCAACTTAAGAGATCGTAATGGCAATTTTGTTTCGGCTATGGCACTCTCCTTGGGCTCACAATCCAATCACATAGGCGAAGCCATAGGAACTTTTCAGGCAATCGATCTTGCAAATAAAATGAACTTCAAAAGTATCTAGATTGAAGGTGATTCAAAAAACATTATTTAGTGCCTTCTTGGAAAATCCCCCCTTAATGGACTTTAAAATGTTGGATAGAAGAAGCTAAATCTATCTTATCCAACTTTGATAAGGTCTGAATTTCCCATTCCTTTAGGGAATCTAATAAGGTGGTCGACTACTTCTCCAATGAAGGGGTTAAGCATATGGGTCGACGGATGCAGCAGGCTTATAATGATTTGGGAGCTGACGTCAGAGCCTTAATTGATTATGATATCATTCATGGGAAAGTTCTCGCTATCATTCGATATGATGGCAGTGCCTTAATTATTTCTACGAGTGGTGAGGGCTGGCACATTTTGTGGGATCTTTGGTTTCCCTATTGGCCCTTTGTTCAGGTTATTTTCTCTGTGATCAACAAAAGAATTGTCTGTGAGAAAATAGGATAAGAAGGAAGAGGGTTGATCCGAACAACTGTGAGAAGCACAAGAAAAATACGAATGTCTAGAGGCATATCAAGAGGGGGATGCTGAGTCCTTTTTTCGAGAAGCTCCATGGTGCTAACCCTAAAATTATAGTATTTCACCATAAACTGGAAGGATGATGGGATTTTTCTCTCTAGGAGGAAGGTAAAGATTGATGAGAATCTCATTGGGGAAATTACTAGGCTCTCCACAGAGTGGATGAAGTTCTTTTGAGACAGAAAGTTCTCGGATGAAGCGGTCATCAAATTTCCCAAAACTGATGAGAAAAGGGAGGTACTGGTCAAAATCTCTAACAGTTATTTTGATGTTGGGAAGGTTAAGACGCTTTGGAGGGAGGTGCTCAGAGTTATCATGGAATACATCATGGTGGATGGCAGATTTACCAGAGTCTACGGCTACCACTTTGCCCTCCTTAATACTTTTCAACACAAGGTAAGGATTTCATTTCCTTACTGCATGTTTTTGTCTCTAAAACATAGCATTAAGAAATGCCAAACAAGCCCTAGGAAATATCCTATCCTACATGTTGGCCTTATTCAGTTAATCCATGAGAATTTTGTTAATATGCTGGCCCCATCTAACCCCATTTTGCATTTGGCCTCGGAAGGTTATAATACTGATGTTAACATGTCTAAGAACGAGGGCGAATGGGACATTGATTGGGAAGAGAAAGAGACTCCCCCCCCTAAGACTGGGTCGAAGAAAACCTTACAGAGCAAGCCCTCAAATAAAAAAGTCTCCTCTATGAAAACCCTCATTGGCACTTCTTAAAAAGCTAAAAACAAGGAGAAAGCCTTCCCCAAGAAAAAGTTGGTTTCCTATTCTAAGGATTCCCGGGAGGATTCTTCCACTGCCCCAAATTCCATTGATGGCTCCCATACGTCTTACCCTCTCACCGAAAGAGAAAATAGGCCCATATTCTATGGAGATCTCAGACCTAAAGACTGCTACTTCAAGCCTGATAGGGAATTTCCTGACGATATTCTGGCAATAGCAAGAAACGAGGTGGTTAACTACTTCAAGATTATTAAGTGGGTTTTTCATGAAATTAAGGACCTCAGCATAAAGAACAAGGATGTTGCTAGTAGGATGGATGAAATGGAAGCTAATGGGGTGCCTCAAAAGGCTACTGGGGTTTTATGGACCGAAGAAGAAAAGATGTTGATGGCCAAGTGCCTTCAAAGAACGGTTGAGCTCATGGATAAGATGAAGAAGGAAAACGAGAAAAAGATAAAACATCTGAAAGAGGAAATTGGCAAAATCTGGGTAACAATGAATTCCATCATGAAGCAAAGCCACATAATTGTGAAGAATTCTGCTACTACAATGAATACCTTGGTGGATAAGTTGGAAAATACTTAGCAGGAGACCCCGTTTGTGGACTTGGAAGCTGACAAAGACAAAAACTAGAAAGAGGATTCTGGCCCCTCGAAGAGGAATTAAGCCAACTTGAAAAGAAAAGCAAATTCTGTGCCTCAGGAGATCCACGAGTTGAAGAAGGTGGCTCAGGAGATGAACAACCTTGAAGTGGAGATTGCTAATACCTTAAAGTCCTTAGTTTTATTTGTTTGGTGTTGGACTTTTGCTGACTTTTGGCTTGTTGTTGCTGTCCTTTTGTGTCTGTTCTGTAGCTTTCCTGTCTTAGTGATCTTTATTTGAATATTTCATCTTTCTTGTAAACTCTGTGGTTTCGGGTCCTTGTAAAACTTGTTTTTTCCTTAATCAAAAACTTCAAATTTTGTTTTTTGAATTTTTTTTCATTTGATAAAATTAGTATATATATCATAAAAACCTGAACAATGCATCTGTTACATAATGGACATGACCCTCTGCTAATACACATCTCGTGAGTGCACAATCTAAACTTTTAACTTTTTCTTGCAATTCGGGCTGTTAAATATTTAGCTCTTGTGAGACACTAAACGACTTGAAAGATAATTGAAAGAAATCCATAACTTTTCCTTCCTTATTGATGAGCAAATTTTCATAAACTCTTATATCAAATGAGGGTATATCAGGTCTTACGAACATTTTCTGTTGGATTAGAGGCAAAGATGAACATAAAAGTAAAACAAAGATGAGATAAATAGGGGAAAGCAAACGTAATCTGCTATTTCATATAGAGATAAAGAACCCAAATTAAACATAGTTGCTGCTCATTCATTCACACAAAAAAAATACAATAGAGCTTGAGCTTTTAATATGTTTATCAGAAATAAAAACACAGACCCCTGTTTTCTATTCGTAGTCTTCTATATTCTATACAGCTTCTCATTCTATTCTCTTGCCCACACAAGACAATACATTTAGCTTCTTGCATAAGCTACGAAAGAGCCCAGACAAAGGTGGGAAACCCAAAAAAAAACATTAATTATAAATAAATGTTGATTTAACAGCCATCGAGAGAGACAAATTTTTCAAAGATATGCAATCAAAACATATTTAAAACTATCTTGGGTGGAGGTTAAAATGAAATCAATCTAAGTTGGCACGCATGAGCAAATGTAAGGAATTTATCATAGTTGGAGGAGAATACGAAAGCATTTAATTCAACAGTAGTTGGGATTATATTCTAACACTCCCCCTTAATCACAACCGCTGCCATCTATGATGCCCAATCGATCTCTTTGATAGACAAAAATTTCTTTCCCCAATGTCTTGGTGAAGATATCTGCACATTGATCTTGAGACCTACAAAATTCCAAAAGGATTTCTCCATTGTTGATTAGTTATCTAATGAAATGATATCTTGTGTCAATATGTTTGCTTCTCTTGTGAAATACTAGATTCTTTGACAATGCTATAGCTGAGTTGTTGTCACAATATATCTTTGTTGCCTCTTCTTGTTCTTGTTTGAGATCTTTCAAAACTCTTCTCATCCAAACTGCTTGACATGATGCACTTGTGGCTGCTACATACTCTGCTTCAGCAGATGAAAGAGTGACAATTGGTTGTTTCTTTGAGGCCCATGAAACTACACCTATTCCAAAGTGAAAGACATAACCGGAAGTGCTCTTTCTATCATCAATGCTTCCAACACAATCACTATCTGTGTACCCTATGAGTTTGAACTCATTTGAGCTTGAATATTGGATCCCATAATTCTTTATTCCACTCACATATCTTAAAATTCTTTTCCCATCTTTCCAATGTGAGTCTTTTGGAGACTCCATGAACCTTGAAATCAAACTACACCAACATTATGTCTGGCCCTGTGGCTATTAAGTACATAAGGTTGCCAACAAGGTTTTGTACAAAGTTGGATTTACATCTACTCCTTTGTCATCTTTGCTCAATTTCAAACCTATGACAATAGGTGTTGGGGTTGTTTTGTAATTCATTATATTAAACTTTTTTAAAATATCATTTGCATATTTTTTTGAGAGATGAATATATCATTTTGATTTTGATTCACCTCAATGCCAAGAAAGTACTTCATTAAACCCAAATCAGTAATCTCAAATTCTTTCTTCATATTTGAATTGAACATGTCAATTGATAGATCACCCATGAATACTAAGTCATCAACATATAAACAAACAATTATAATCTCACCTTGCTCATTCATTTTGGTATACAATGTAGGCTCACTATTGCATCTCTTGAAGCCATTTTGTAAAAGGTAAGAATCAATTCTACTATACCATGCCCTTGGAGCTTGTTTAAGTCCATAGAGTGCTTTTTTGAGCTTGTAAACCTTGTTTTCATGGCCTAAAATCTCATACCTAAGTGGCTGCTCCACATAGACGTCTTCTAAAATGCCATTTAAGAAAGCTGATTTCACATCCATTCGATATACTTCCCACTTGTTTTGAGTTGCTATGGCCAATATTGTTCTCACAGTGTCTAAATGAGCAACCGGTGCAAATATCTCATTGTATTCTATCCCGAGTTGTTGTGAATAACCTTTGGCTACAAGTCTTGCTTTATACTTTTGCACATCACCATTTGCATTCAATTTGGTTTTGTAAACCTACTTCACTCCAATCACCTCTTTTCCTTGTGGAAGATTCACCAACTCCCATGTTTGATTCTTTTCAATAGCATCTATTTCTTCATCCATTGCATACACCCATTTTTCTTCTTTAATTGCTTCTTCAAAATGAATTGGATCATCTACAAGTGAATATAAAGCAAAAGGAGAAGTTTGACCTACATTGTTTCCACCTTTATTTTGCTCATAAATCTCTCATAAAATTTTGATTTTTTGTCTTCTTAAGGTTGCCAATGTAGGATTTGACAAGTCACTTGATGTAGAACCCATGGAATGTGGACTTGTTGGCCCTGCACTAAAAATCCCTGTTGTAGATGGTATTCATTGTCGGGACTTGTTTGAGTGTTTGCTTGTATACGTGAGGCTGCCCTTACACTTGATGATTGTGTCACTTGACTACTTTGTTGAACTTGAATGGGTGTAGGAGTAGTCACATTTGGAAGGGTACCTGCTGATATAACATCTTCATTTTCTTCTTGTAGTAAATTGGCTACTATATTGATTGTTTTGTTCAAAGTTCCATCCCATGCTTCATCTTCTACAAATTGAACATCTCTACTGATTATAACCTTCTTACTCATTGGATTGTATAGCTTGTATGCCTTAGATTCATCACTATATCCCACAAATGTGCATTTTTCTCCTTTGCTGTCTAATTTTATTCTCAATTCATATGGTACATGTGTGTATGCAACGCATCCAAACACTCTCATGTGAGCAACACTGTGTTTTCTTCCACTCCAAGCTTCTTCTAGAATCACATTCTTGGCACTTCTTGTTGGACATCTATTCATTATATAGGTTGCATATGATATAGCTCCAGCCCAGTATTCATTTGGAAAATGTTTGGTTTTCAACATGCTTCTAGCCATTTCCATGATTGTCCTATTTTTCCTTTCAACTACCCCATTTTGTTGAGGTGTGTATCTAGTTGTGAATTGCTTGTTAATTCCATGTTCCTTGCAAAATCTTATAAGGTCATTTGAGATGTATTCACCACCTCTGTCCGTTCTCAGTGCTTTGATGTAATGACCACTTTGTTTTTCAACAAGAGCTTTGAATTGACAAAAATATTCAAACACCTCACTCTTATGCTTTAGAATGTAAACCCATGTTTTCCTTGAGTAATCATCAATAAATGTCAAAAATAGAATCTACCACCTATTGAAGGTGTTTGCATTGGCCCACACAAATCTGAATGGGTGATCTCCAAAGGTGCTTTAGCTCTCATTGACATACCTGCAGGAAATGATTCTCTATGTTGCTTTCGTAAGATGCATCTTTCACATACTCTTTATGGTTTCTCTATTAGAGGCAATCCCTTGACCATGTTTTCCTTATGAAGTAGATTTAGAGCTGCAAAATTTAAATGCCCAAATCTTAGATGCCAAAGACAATTTTCATCTTTAATTTCTGCTTGAAAGATCACTTCAGTGTATGATGTAGTTTTCTCTTCATCCTCTTGTGAGTTTGTTGAGGGGGGTCCTTGAGAAAATTCAACTTTCAAATCTGGTTTTATCCTTAAGGGAAACATCCTATTGCTACTTATTTGGACTTTTGCTATAATCTAATTGCTTGGATATTGCTCTAAAATTGTGCGCTCTTTGTTTTTGAAAAATATTCTATAACCCTTTTGGACAAGCTGCCCAATACTCATTAGATTATGCTTTAAACCAAGAACAAAATAAAAATCAGTTATATGTTTCTTCTCCCCCTTCTTAGTTGGAATGTTGATGTTCCCTTTTCCTTTGACTTCTACTTTATTGTCATTGCCCAATGCTACATCAGATTTTACACTCTCATCCAAACTAGAAAACATTTCTAAATTCCCAGTCATATGATTGTTGCAACCTGAGTCTAAAAACCATACATGTTTTTCATTTGCTTGTGCAAAACATTGCATGCCAGAAACATAGTGCTTTGTTCTAGTTTTTGGTTTTGATTTTCTTTTGTGAAATTGGCATTTTGTTGTCTAGAATCATATTGTTTCTTTCTACATCCATTCAAATAATGCCCATATTTTTTGCAATAGTGACATTGGACTTGAGATTTGTCAAACCTTTGGCTTTGAGGCTGATTTTGAGATGGATTTTGACTTGAATATTAGCTGCTACCTCTTCCACTTGAGCTTGATGGGCGGCATCTTCTACCTCCATGAGAATTTCTTCCTCTACCTCTGAAATTTGATCTACCTCTGCCTCTACCATGGTTGATTGTAACTTGTGACTTGAATGCATGCTCCAACGATGTGTTTGCTGACCTGCTCAGCCTATGTTCATGTGAAATAAGAGATGCATGGAGCTCATCAACTGAAAACTGCGAGAGATCTTTTGTCTCCTCTATGCTTACAACAATTGATTCAAATTTTGTGGGCAAACTCCTTTGGATCTTTTCAACCACTCTCCTATCTTCGAGTGTTTCACCATGTGATCTGATTTGATTTACCAGTCCAATACTTGAGTGAAGATTGAATCTACGGATCATGTATATTGTTTCAAAATCCCTTCTCAACATTTGGAGCTTAGCTGTCTTCACCTTTGTCATTCCTTGGTAGGCAGTTTGTAGAATATCCCATGCTTGTTTTGATTTTGTTGCACCTTGAATCCTTGGAAAAATGCCCTCGTGCAGTCTTTGAAAGATGAAGAAGAGAGCTTTTGAATCCTTCTTTCTGTTTTCCTTCAATAATTCTTTATCTGCTTGAGACAATGCATTATATGCTGCTGCATCTACTGGTTCTGAGTAGCCATTCTCAACAAACTCGAATAAATCTTGAGCACAAAACAATGTCTTCATTGTGATTGCCCAGGTGTCATAGTTCTTGCCATTAAATTGTGGAATCTGTAGGTTTGTCAAGCTTGTGCTTGCGCTTGCCATTGTTGGCTGTGTATATCTTTACTCCGAAAAAACAAACTTTGTTGAAGCTCTTTGTTAATGAAGCCCTTTGCACTAATAACCTTCAGTTCTGCTTAAAACTTTCTTTGAGCAACCTTTGGCTCTGATACCACGTGCTGGATTAGAGGCAGAGATGAACATAAAAGTAAAACAGAGTCGAGATAAATAGGGGAAAGCAAATGTAATCTGCTATTTCATACAGAAATAAAGCACCCAAAATAAACAGAGTTGGTGTTCATTCATTCACACAAAAAACATACAGATTTAACAGAGCTTGAGCTCTTAATATGTTTATCAGAGATAAAAACACAGACCCAGCTTCTCATTCTATTCTTTTACCCACACAAAACAATACATTTAGCTTCTTGCATAAGCTACGAAAGAGCCCGGCCAAAGTTGGGAAAACCAAAAAAAACATTAGTTATAAATAAATGCTGATTTAACAGCCATCAAGAGAGAAGGATTTTTCAAAGATATGCAATCAAAACATATTTAAAACTGTCCTGAGTGGAGGTTAAAATTAAATGTAAGGAATTTATCACAGCTAGAGGAGAATACGGAAGCATTTAATTCTACAGTAGTTGGGATTACATTCTAACATTTTCATATGATACAAGGAACTGTTTGTAACTATTTATAAAAAATCACACAAAAATAATATCAAATCTTATAAGAAATAAGGAGAAAAAAATGTTTTAGATCGCCACTCAAAATTAACATTTGGATGAATACCGATAAGTTTTATAAACCGTGGATTTTAAACACCTTCTTAGTATGGAAGGTCACCTCCAATAGCCATCCCAACTAATTAGTAAAGAAGATATAATTAGAACAATTTCTTTAGAGAAAGGAGAAAAAATGGAGCATTGGGCATTGGGATAAACATTCACAAAATGGTAAAACATTCATTTGCAATCGGGTCATTAAGAATAAGGAAAGACTCTTCGATGGGACTAAATCTAGACCCGTCAAAGCTAAGGATTCCTCCAGTAGTAACTAATTTTGGTGTATCTACCAAATGTTCGTCATCTGCATTTGCTGAATCACTCAGTACACTCGGATAAGAACAATAATTTCCAGAATATGAATCTGCAATAGGAGTATTAAGGATTAGAGAAGCCTCTTCAATCGGACTCAACCTGGATCCATCAAAACTACAAATGGGTCTTTCAGATTTCTTCGGTGTAGAAACAGGTGTCATAGTCAATTTGTGCGGCAGAAGTCCATCAGGCAGCAAATTGAAGTCTACACTTCTTGGTCACTTATCTCAAAATTGAGAAGATTATTGTCATCTCTAACAGATGAATTAGAATTATTG
The DNA here is from genome assembly GCF_030272615.1 of Cryptomeria japonica. Taxonomy (NCBI): domain Eukaryota; kingdom Viridiplantae; phylum Streptophyta; class Pinopsida; order Cupressales; family Cupressaceae; genus Cryptomeria; species Cryptomeria japonica. The sequence continues at coordinate 8,976,388 of NC_081410.1, read as the reverse complement.
TTGATCACCTTCATTGGCTTCTTCCTCATATTGGCAGAAACTGTTGCTGCAGCATTGCTTTTCAACTGAGAAGAATTTACAAATGGATTTTTAGAGGCCTTATCCTTAATGGATTTTGAATTCTTAGTTGAACAAGGGCGCCTAACTTTAGAAGCTTCAGGATTGACTTCTCCAGCCATTACTGCCCTTTTCTGTTTAGTAAGAGTTGGCAAACCTTGCAAGTTGGTGTCTCTAGTGGAAACCGAGTTATCTTCCCAAAACTTTTAACGTTTTTCTTCTTTGATATTGGGACTCTGTTCCTTTGGCCCTAACTGTGTTATCATATTTTCCATCATTCCCTTTGCTTTTTACAAACCCATCTTTCTTCAGCTTGAGCTTCCTCACTGGTTCCACTACATTAGAACATCTACAGCAAGACATCGTAGAGCCGAAATCCCCACTCTCCAAAGACTTAAGAGCCCAAAATTTCTTTATTTTCCCCCACAAATGGAATGGTGCTAGCTCTGTGCAATTCAATGAGACAGTGGATGACCTTGTATTATTTTCTCAGCTGCACAAATTTACAGTAAAATAGTTCTATGTTGTCTGCTTCCTTCAATAATAATCAAACGAACAAAGTTGTACGGTTGTCTATTAAAATATATATTCTGATATAATTATGGCGAATTTGCATCTCCCATGGCGCCAATCGTGGTTACCAAATATAATGAACTTCAAATAAATGCATTTTAAATGTTTTAGTTGGAACTCTGCGCATTTTGCCCGTTTGAAAAAAATTAGAACCATATTTAATTTCGACATAAAAAGCAAGCAGTCTTTTGCATAAAACTCGAACAGCGTAATATGGTGAGTATGGTGAAATTATGATAAAAATTTGCATTCAAAATCCAAAAAGTCTGCCAACTATGTACCGTTGGAGAAGAATCTGCAGTGCGTTTATTATAAAACCTTGTATTTTGACAGGATATCTCAAGCGAGTTGAGAATCAATTGTGATTGAACAAAGTAACTGTTGATAATTCTTGTGAATGATGTCTTTTGTAGCAGTTCATTGGATAAGAGTACTTATAGATAATATAGATCCAATAGCCATCATTTTATTGTCATGTTGACTCCCAATAGCCGTCATAGTGAAAACACCATTAATAAATTTGTTTTGTATCAATAGACGATCACTTTTTGTAATTTTTTGTTCATAATTAGTCCATTTGTGAACCACTATTGGGACATTTGTCAACAATTACTAGCGGATTTTAGTTGACGGTTACTAGAATATCTTTAGTTAGGTATTAGGCGACGCTTTGAAATGTGTACTTTTTGACCTTTGTGCGCATAACTGATTTCAATCGTGCATCGTTACTACCCAAAAGCCAGATCAATAGCTATAAGCAGTTAAGTCGCATAGAAACACAATGACTATAATTTACACAATGAGTAACTGACATATATTTAACTACTAGCTACCGCTTTCCCATAATGCATCCCAGATAAAAGAAATGTCGGTGTACTACACATTACACTGTGGGTCACATTCTTTTGTCTAGTCTTTTGCACCAACGAGTAAGTGAGAACAAGGTTCAATGTATCCCATACTACACTGGGTGTCTATCCTCATCAAAACAAGTCAATTATACCACTTCCACATAAATATATGCCCAAATTATACAAGGTTTGGCCAATTATTACCTACCCATTCTTCATTAGAAATTCTCTTCCTTGCAGTCCATTGGATGATTAAGCAATAAGGACATCCATCGTCGGCATGTTGCTAGTCCTAAGGCCCACATGCTTCTGGTGGAATATGTCCAAAACCCTAGATTTAAGGGGGGTATCCCTTGCCTCCATGAAACTAGCGATAACCATCTCCTAACTAGGGGGTACAAATGATAGTCTACCGACATAGTATGCTCCTTGACTATTGTCAATCTCGAGCAAATAAGCTTATCTTATACAGGCCATAGGATTTCCATCGGTGATCACCTCAGATGGAGAAGAGTAGCCTATGAAATGAGGTATACAACCTCTACCTATGCCCTCATAGGGCCCTTACTCCATCCATAGTCATAAAAGTCAACACCTGTACATGGCTTAGCACTATAGCTGGAAGAGAGGTTCCTAATTCAGAACAAATAAAATATAATTGACTAATCTAAGAGTATACACAAGTCTTATAGGTCCTATAATTAAATCATAAAACTACATAAGATCACTTGGATCCAGCATAATATTGCCTCTACTCAATAGATAAGCAAATAGACCATAAGGTGGTCTACCCTTACACTTTATCAGCTAATTATTTAGAAAAACACTATATATATTAAATATGAGTTATAAGGCTTTCTTAACTCCTTCATAATCCTCTAATGCCTATTCAACCGCATTTGAAGCCTACTAAAGAGGATAGGTCGACATGTTAGGAACAACCCCGAACTTGGAGTTATTCCCCCGCTAGGCCCTACCCCTACAAACTTGAGGTCACAAGAGCATCCTTCACCCAAGGACCACCTACATTCCCGCTTCCAAATGGGTCAAAGTCACGGGTAGTTCTCCTTAAGGTCTCTCAAGGACCTTTACATACGGTACCCATACCAAGATTCTGCTAATGTTTCATCTCAATCAACAACACTTAACATTAGCTAGGTAGCTATAACTAAATTCACAATTTATTAACCAATGTTATAACTGTTTCCTTAAGGATATTGTAGTTTCTAAGAAACTTGACCCATTAATACTACCCTTAATAAGCCTGACCATCATATGGTTCATCTTATCAATTATAGATATTGAAGCTATAATTCAACACAAGAATTACCTTGATGTATAAGAACCAATGTCCTTAATTAATTGGTGGGCATAACTCAAGTTAAATAGTATAGTTTATTTGTTATAAACTTGTACAACAATATTAACCATCCTCGCACTCCTTGGACTTAACTTTTGACCATCAAATGTTTGTAAGGGTTTCTTGACACCAATGCCACCATTAATATTATTATTTTCTCTCTTACATGATAATATTCACACTTGTCGTACAACTAATTGTGACATTATTTGCCAACAATAAGGCATTTGAAAATGTCCTATAACCAAAATTACCAATGTTTTTCCTCTTAATTCATTCTCATTAAAGAAAATGTTAGTTTACTTCCATTTAGTCATTCCATAGTTTAATATAACTATAGTTCTCTTCCCCCAGTCTCTTGTTAGTTTGAATATTAGGATTCTTATACATAGAAGGTCTATAGTTATCACGTAGCCATACAAAGCATTTATCCACTAGCAAAAGCAATTACTGACATCATCATCATGCAACATTAATATGGCTACAATATAGTTTTAGTTATAATAATGAACAGATTGTTAAGTACCCATAAGCATAGGTCTTGTTAATTAATAACACATAACCATAGTTGGGGAATCACAACTTGTTCATATTTTATGAACCCCTACTATAACACTCTCCTATTAGGCTATTGAGGATTTGACTTAAAGTCCTCCCATAATTATTCATAAACCAATTTGAATTTCCCAAAGATTTGTCTTATCAACTACCTATTAGGATTTCATTTACTATTTTTCAACTATGATTAGTGTTTAATGATACGTAGGGAAAGTCAACAGACTCAACACTAATCCTAAGTTAAGATAATCTATATAAGTGCTAGGCAACAATTTTGTTTCATACTTGAGTGAGAGACATATAACTTGAGGTTTCCCAACCCTAACATATGAATACCCTTGAGAAACCAAAGGTGGTCTTAATGGATGATGGCCATGCAAGAAAAATGATAAGAACATATATGACACATAATGAATTAGTTCAACGTCTTAGAATTGTCATTTGTAGGATCTCGATCTCCAAACTTCTTTAGATTCAATGGTCACAATTGTCAAACATCTTATAGTTAACTATGTACTGAATTGTCACTCAACTTTAATAACACTCCACCAACAATGAGCACTTATAAACACAATTTGTCCAAATCAAATTTCTACACATAATTCAAACATAATAGCATAGTTAATACAAAATAAATCCAAGTTAGTTATAGTATACTTCCTTTACTTCACATGATAATTCTTATATTTGTGTTCTTATCTTTTAGAGGTTAATAAACCATTCTATCATATTAAAACTTTACCGTGGTGTCCACAATCATTAAAGTACAAGATTTAGCATTTTCGATGAGTTTAGTAAAATGTGGTTATACAAACATTAAACAAAGTAACCTTCACAATATTTTTGCAACCAATCTAGTCAATGCTCCTAATATTGTATATTATGCTCGGTACTAACTATAGGATTATCTTTGTACTAGCCATTGTTTGTTTATTATCATTATTTAAAAGATTGAATATGCTAGAATGGGTTTGTAATATAATTTTGTAAATAACCTAAATGGAATAATAAATAAAACCATACCTATTCCCATGGGCCTTGCTGTCATCATGATACAAATTGTTGTGAACCCATTTGTAGTTTCCACAGAGAGCTTTCGTATGCTCCGAGGTCCTATAGTTTGCCTTGTAACACTTTGAGTCTAGCCTCTTTTCCTTGCTTGTGTCTCCATTTTGAAACCGTAAACATTAATCTCCTCCAATCTCATAATATTGCCTCAAAGATTGCCATGTCTTAGAGTTTGCAACGTTGCAAGATTCCAAAAGGCTTGGCTGAAGAGGCTTTCAAACAACATTCTCCACAACCTGTAACTGGTATCCTTCCGCATGTGCAGACATGAGAGCCCTGCAAAAGGGTATGGACATCCATCAAGCATAAAGGTAGGGAGTTTTTTTATCACATACTGCAGTTGGAAATGTACGCCAAAACGTAGAATCATTAACAAAACACATGAACAGTTGACAAAACGCCTCATGGAGATGTCATCTCCTAGAATACAATGATTGCAGGCTACGTGGTAAAACAGAATTATTGATGAGGCTTTAGAAACTTTCAAGCAAATGCAGTAGTCGAATTGTGTAAGACCAGACTCCAAAACCTTTGTCTGTGTCCTCCCCGCCTATGTAAAATTGGGAACTTTTGAAAAGGGTATGAACATATGCTTTTTGTGTAGGAGACAAATCACATCCACGACATGGGAGTTATATGCAAATTCGGAGAAATCGGCTTGGCAAATGAAGGCAGTAGGGTATTTCCAGATTTAAGACATTCATACAATGACACGATGTAGATTTGATAAGGATGCTTTAGAAACTTTCAAGCAAATGCAATCGGCTGGTGTAAAAGCCGAGATCGACAACCTTTTATCAGCGTCCTACCTGCCAGTGGTGTGGTGAAATGGGAGCCTCAGAATAGGGTACGCACATGATGCCCTGATAGCCCTCACTAACTTGCTCGAAAAACTAGCAATGATGACAAAAGTTGTGGTGCCCCTGTCCACACCATGCTTCCCTTTCCTCTCCATGAGTTGAGACCATATCGTGCCCATGCCTAATAAGTGCCTCCTACCATCGCATCATTTCAATTTTTTATTTTATCACTTTTCACACTTGCACTGTTCATCAAGGAGTCGCTAACAAGGATGTGACACCCTAGTGCAACCTTAATGCTAATCGTAGCCTTGATACCAAAGTTTATTTTATAACTTTAGCATTAACCCTAACCCTAACCTAACAATGTAAGGCATTGATTATAACAATTTTAAAAAATGTATTGCTAACCACAACCCTAATTGAACCCTAACTTTAACCTTAACTCTAAATGAACCATCACATCAACCCCGAGCCTAAACTTGACCCTGACCTAAGCTTTCTCCTAGAATCTTAACCCTAGCCCTAAGCTTTCTCCTAGAATCTTAACCCTAGCCCTAATAAACTATTACCCTAACCCTAATTAAACCCCAACCCCAACTACAACCTTGACCTTGACCTCAAGATTTATCCTAGAACCCTAACACTAACTAAACACTAATCATAACCTTAATCAAAACCCCTAATTAAATCCTATCTCTAGCATAAACCCTAACTCTAATTTAACTCAAACTATAATCCTAACCCACCACATGCAAGACTTTAAAATAATGAGGGTTGGAGTTAGTGAGAGGATTGAAGATATAACGTTATGATTGAGGCCACAACTGTAGTTTTATCTATCATAACCTTAACACTAACCCTAATTCTAATTTAAACTCTTTATTTATTCTTTTTTTTTTATCGGTAATAGTTATATTTTATTTATTTAAACTAAAACGTACATACGCATCAAACTTCCAAAAACAAAAACCACTCCCTCAAACCACCCCCAACCACCATCCAGTCATATTGTCTAATACCATGGTATTCCAAGATGTTTACTGCTCAGACCCTACCCTGCCCCCACATCATCTGAAACAAAAATCAAAATTATATCTTGCCAAAAATTGGCCGTTAAGTTTATCGCTTAACAAAAATTAAAGTTTTAAGTTTATCAACTGAAAAGAAAACATATAAATAAAAAGATGTGCCCAGAGGTACCCTGATTCAGTGAGATCCTCTTCTTCCCACCGAGGTGTGTGAATCTCTAGTTCTTCCTTCTGCATCCTCGACCATTGACCCTCATGCAACCGGTCTTTCTGTCTCACCCTCGTTTCCACCCGCCGCACCACCCACTACCTCCCATTTTGCCAATTCCGCTAATAACTTTCGTGTAATCGGCCTCTAGTATCTCAACTCCTCCACCACTCTCTCCCCACCCTCCTGTCGAATTTCATCTTCAATGTCCATAATTTGGATGAAAATTGTCAGCCCTTCCCATCCTCGCTTTGCATCATCTTTAAAGTAGATTCTGGCTTCCTCACAGCAGCGAAGGAATTGAATTCATGAGTGCCTTGCCTGCGGCTCCTCATTCTCCTCAGAGAATGCCTTTAGCAAGGTTGGAACCCCATCCTGGCACAACCCATTCTAGTAGGGACTCCAAATTTAACAAGTACTCTTTTGGAATGATTTTCTTCAGCACTTTTCTTACCTCCTCACAGGTATATCCCAACTCCAGTCTCCACACCATGATAAGCAAGTAAATATCTGCTCTGCATCTACATCTGTGGCCGATAACCCCCACCTCTTTGTCCAAAACTAGTTGAATTGCCTTAAAAAACAATGGATCTTTTTCCAGGAACATCTTCTCAAGTTTTTTTAGGGGGACGGGTCCTCAAAAAGTTGGCATAAGTTTGGAGACTGCAGGGTGAAATTGGCTTCCATTTCAGTGCTCACTGAAGAGTTGCAGAGAATTCTGATGTAATCTGTCAAAAAAATTTGCTTCACCAACTTATCAACTCTTCTCATTAAATGTGTGGGCATTTCAAAATAAGTATTCAATGCAAAACACTCCACCATTGCCACCATTTCACAATAAATGCTCATTAACTCGACATTTCATAGAGAAAAGTCGATTGTCTAACATAGAATTTGAATTTTTTGACATACCAACTTGGCAAGTAGTCTTAACTCCATCTAACTATTTCTTTTTTTCTATCACGCCACCTTACTTCCCCTAGCGCGAGCTCACACACATCATTTGACAGTCCATCCACAATGACATTTCCTTCTCTTTTCACATGCGAGATGCAATTATTTTGGAGAGATTTCAATTTTTCACTTATATTGTGTACATATTTATTCAATTTCCAGCATGATGTGTTGCCTTTGATCAAGGCCTTGACTACAATTTGGGAGTCACCCTCCAAGTGTACCTTCATCACCTTCATATTTGTTGCCAGTTCAACTACTAGTAATGTTGCCTGAGCCTTCGCCTCATTATTAGTGCCATCTAGTAGCCTTCTTGCACCTGTAAAGAGGATCTTCCATTCATCATCACAAGCCACACATCTCGCACCTGAAATCCCAAGATTACATTTTGACGCCCCATCAAAATTTATTTTCACCCACCCCTTCTCTGGTTTTAACCATTTCACCCTCTCCCCATCCAAAGGGACATTTAAAGGATTAACCCTAGGGAACCCATGAACGAGTAACTCTTTATATATTCTAATTCTAATGGTTAGGGTACAATTTTGTTTACAATTAGGGTTAGGTTGAATTTTATTTTGAGTTAGGGTTTGAATTTCCTCTAGGGTTAGGATGCAATTTTGTTTACAATTAAGGTTAGGTTTCTAATATTTGTTTGAGTTTTAGAGTTAGAGTTTGATTTAATTTATGATTTGGATTCACTTTGGTTTATAGTTAGCTTTCACTTGGATGTAGTGTTAGACTTAAAATTTGTTTTGATTTAGTGTTAGGGTTCAATTTGGTTTACAAAGTAGTTAGTTTTATAGTTGACATTTAATTTGTTTTAGTATTAGTGTTTGATATTCATTTTAATATAACTATAATAGAATGCCTCAATAATTTGGTTTAAGGTTCATTTAGTTTTATTTTATTAATTTTAAAATATTTGAACCATTTTAATATTATGATAAATTAAGAACTAAAATCTATACATAAAATGAAGGATAAGGGAGCTTCTTATTTAATATTTTCTAATTAAAATTTAATAGGTTTGTATACTAAATTGCATTTTGGGTTAAGTTATGTTGTATTTGAGTAAATAATAGTATAATAAATAAACAAAGAAATCACTACAATATTTTGAAAATGTAAATATTATTATATAATTAAAATAAATTTTAATTTTAAGAACTCATAAAATAATATTATCTATTTTTAAATAATTAAAAATATGATAGTTAGAATTTTGATTTAAAAATAAATAAGCAATCACTAATTATAATTTTAAAGTAAGTTAAACACTAAAATCTAAATTGAAATGCAACTTCCTATTATAATTATTTTTTAAGTGAAAAAAATATTTTTAAAAAAATTCTAATTTAAAAAATTATATTTTTAAGTCTTGATTTAAAAGCAACTTTTTTATATTTCCTTTTTATATCAACAATCACTTTAATTGTAATTTAATATAAGTTAAAAGACTAAAATCTACAGGGATGGCCCTTTGGTGAAATGGTGGGGCTTCTTGCATGTAGTGCCTACAACCTAGGTTCAAACCCCAACGGGTTCATCTCTACCATGTTAAAAATGGAGTACCCTTACCTTGGGGAGAACCTTGGAGAAATAGTGGGGCTTCTTACCTGTAGTGCTTACATCCTTGGTTCAAACCATAATTTACCTCAAAATTTGGGGATGACCCTTTAGTGAAATGGTGGGGCTTCTTGCCTATAGGGCCTACAACCTAGGTTCGAACCCCCACGGGTTCGTCTCTACTGTGTTAAAAATGGAGTACCCTTACCTAGGGGAGAACCTTGGAGAAATAGTGGGGCTTCTTGCCTAAAGTGCTTACATCCTTGGTTCAAACCATTATTTACCTCAAATTTTTTTGTATTAAAAACAAAGGAATAGTTTTTTTTTGAAAATGGAGGAGGAAGCCCACGACAAGCAGAACGATTTACAGGAGGACACCTGCGACAAGCAGAGAAATGTTGGGAAGGTCGTTAACCCAAGAAAATCTCTCAAATGGCATACCCTGGAGGTCGACTAGGATGACTATGGTATTAAACAGACCAGGTCTGAGGAAAGTGATGGTAACATCGATCGGGATACGAATTGTCGCACGGAAGCAAGAATGGGCTCTGCAAATGGCGTTTTAGAAATTGATCTAACCGAATGTATTGAGAATGAGAAGGTGATTTTTGATCAACATGGCATCATTGTAAAATTTTTAGGGCCAAAACTGTCAAGAAAAGAAATTCAGGCATGGGTATTGGAAGATTGGGGGAGTCACATAATGGTTAAATTTCTTCCTAAGGGTTTCTTTGTGGTGGTTTTTCCCTGCGAAGAGGACAGAGACCACATCATTACACTCCAAAATTGGTTTCAAAAGGACCATCCCCTGTACATTCAGTCGTGGTCCCCAAATTTTGACCCTACTTCGATAGCGACATATGACAAACCAATGTGGATTCATTTATATAACTTGCCAATTGAATATTGGAGTGAGGCCTACCTAGAAATGATCAGAAGATCCCTTGGCACGCTACTAGAAATTGATGAAGAAATAGTGGAAGGAGACCTTTACACATATGCCAGACTCAAAATTGCAGCCATAAAAGCAATTCCTTCTTTAGTTATGCTCCTCACTGCGGACGGGAACTGGAAGCAACATTTTGAAATTGAGAAGGAAATTGAGGTATGTTCTCAGTGCGGAAGCAAATTCCACAACACTGCCAATGCAGAATGTTTGTAAGAAAGGCTTTTAAGCGCCCCAAGAAAAAAATAGAGCAAGTATGGAGGACTAAAGAAAAAACACATGTACAGGAAACCCTCCTTTTGTAAGGCCCTAAAATCAGTAATTGCAAGGAGAAGTAGGATGCCTGTTCGAATACTCCCATAAAAAAATACTTCATTGGACGATAAACAAATCCCGAATAGTGACGCAGTGGTGTATCCAATTGATGAACCCGTGGTGGAAGAAGATTTGCAGATATCAGAATTGGACACTGTTGAGCAGGGAAGTGATGATGATAACTTGAACATCGTGGACCCAAGACACATCAGCCAATCTGCGAACATCATACTTGAAAGTTAGGGAGTAGAGGGCAAAAGAAAAGGGCATTGTTAACATGATGAAATTCTTGAATCCAGACAAGGGAGGCAAAGCCTCCCTTGGGGTAAGATGAGGATGACTTCATAGAATGTTAGGGGCCTCTTGGCTCCTGACAAAAAATGCCTGGTCAAGAGAACCATGGCCAAGTTAGACTCAGACGTTTATGTACTACAGGAGACTAAATTGAATAAGGATAAGGCGTGTGAATTCATCAAATATTGCTATAAGTGGGAAGGTATATTCTAGGATGCCAGGGGTTTGGCTAGGGGCATGGGAATCATGTGGAATGCTGCCAAAGTGGAGGTACATCCCATTGCTTCCTGTGATCACTGGATGGCATCTACTATTACCTGCAAGCAGTCCAACATATCATATCCATTGTTTAATATCTACAGCCCCTGCAAAATGGAGGAAAAGTTAAGAGTCTGGAATGAGGTTTATAATCAAACAAGCCAAATGGACGGTGGTAAGGTCATTTCTACTGGGAAATTCAATGCCATCTTAGACATTGATGAGAAGATGGGTGGCCTCCGGAATCCCACCAAAGTGATGGAAGATTTTCGGGATTTTATAGCAAACTACGAATTGGTGGATATCTATCCAAAGAATGGTAGATTCACTTGGACTAACAGAAAACTAAATTATGCAAATTTATTAGAAAGGCTGGATCATTTCTTGGTAGGGGAGTGGTGGATTAATGCAGATTACTCTTTAAAAACTGAAATAGTGCCTCAAGTTGGATTGGACCATCTACCTTTGTCTTTATCCATTGCATAAGAAATGCGAAATCAGAAGAATTACTTTAAGTTCCAAAGCATATTGGTAGGGAACTGGAAGCAGCATATTGAAATTGAGAAGGAAATTGAGGTATGTTCTCGGTGCGGAAGCAAATTCCACAACATTGCCAAATGCAGAATGTTTGTAAGAAAGGCTTTTAAGCGCCCCAGGAAAAAAATAGAGCAAGTATGGAGGACTAAAGAAAAAACACATGTACAGGAAACCCAACCTAAAGATTTGGTGGCTGGAAGGCAACATATACTCTGGCTCCCCTAGTTTTAAATTTATCAAGAGAATGTAATACTTAAAAAGCCGGATAAAGGACTGGAATAAGAACACATTCAAAAACATCTTTGCTGAGAAAGGTAGAATTGAGGAAAAATTGGAAGAAATTGGCAATAAGGTAATGCAGTTTGGCATGACAAATAAGGAGTATGAAATGGAAAAGGCCCTAAAAATGCAATACTTGAAAATTCTAAAGAGGGAAGAACTTTATTGGAAGGACAAATCTAGGGAGCTCTAGATTTCTGAGGGGGATCTCAATACAAAAATTTTCCATGCTTCGTCAAAATCTAGAAGGATCAACAATAGAATTTGCTCAATCAAGGATAAGAATGGGATATTAAAAACCTTGGATATGGACATGGAATGAATTGCTCTTGAATACTTTGAAGATATTCTAGGCAGCTCTGAGGAAGGAAATATGGGCACACAAACAATCATAGAAGAAGTCATTGACCCCTTGATATCCAGCTCTGACAACGACATGCTCATGGCTCCTTGCTCTTTGGAGGAAATCAAAATGGCTACCTTTGCACTTTACCCACACAAGGCACCTAGACTGGATGGCTGCATGGCAGAACTCTTTCAAAAAGGATGGGAGTTCATGGGAAAGGATATATGGGCTGTGGTGGAAGAATTTCAGAAAAAACACAAGTTTGTTAAGGAAATGAATCACACTATTATCTACCTCATTCCCAAAAAAGTGGATTGCGACTCCATGTTTGATTATAGGCCAATATCACTGTGCAACACTATCTACAAGATAATCTCCAAGGCTATGACTGAAAGATTGAAGAAAGTTCTCCCTAAGCTAGTCTTTGAAAACCAGAATGGGTTTACTCTGGATAGGGAAATTGCGAACAACATCATATTGGTTTCAGAAGTCATTCATTCACTACACAAAGGAAAACTAAAAAGTATGATTGTTAAACTTGATGTTGCTGAAGCTTATGATAAAGTAATTTGTAGCTTCTTGTGCCAAGTCCTTGTCAAATTTGGGTTTCCAGAAAAATGGATTGAATGCATAAAATTCTGCATTAATACTGTTAAATTTTTAATACTCATCAATGGAAGTTTAAGTGGTTTCTTTGAAGCCACGAATGGCCTACGACAAGGAGATCTGTTGTCTCCTTCACTATTTGTGCTAATGGAAGAAGTGTTGGGGAGATTAATTAAAATGAGGCATCACGAAGGCATTTGAAAGGAATCAAAGTCTATGATCAGTTTGAGGCAATCACACACTCCCAATTTGCCGATGACACTATCATATTCGGTGAGGCTACCATCCAGGAAGCTTCGGGCATTAGGAACACCTTAGATGAGTATACTTTGGCTTCGGGATAAGTTATGAACAAAGGGAAATCCCAGCTGTTCTTCTTTAATACCAACAGACAAACACAGGGCAAAATTGCACAACTCTTGGACATAAGCATCACGGAGCTTCCAATCAAGTACTCGGGGTTGCGGATTAACAAGGGGTGCATGCAATCACAAATTTGGGAATATGTTAGCAAGTCTTGTCAAGCTGAATCTGAGATTTGGAAAAATAGATGGCTAACTCAAGTTGGTAGAATTACCATGATCAAGTTAGTTCTATCTGCAATACCTATATATAGCATGTCATGTTTCAAAATGTCATTTGCGGCTGGAAAAAGTCTGAACAACCTATTAAAGAAATTTGTGTGGGATGGAGCCAAAGACAACAGGAAAATTCTACTAATCAATTGGGACACTTTATGTATTGTTAAGGAAGATGGAGGTGCAGGTCTTAGAAAAATGAAGTACAAAATTCTGCTCTTGGTGTGAAGCTAGCTTGGAAAATGTGTAAGGAACCTTAGAAATTGTGGTGCAGATTGTTCCAAAAGAAGTATCTTGATTCAGACGACACTAACAAAATCCTCACAATGGCTAACTTGGAGAGATTGTCGGCAACCTAGAGCTTCTTATGGGATTGTAGACATATTATCACAGATCATATCTCATGGCAAATTGGTAATGGTTGCACTGCTCTATTTTGGAGAGACTCCTGGGATGAGTTTCCTGCATTAGTAGATTCATTTGAAGACAAGGGATGGGTGGACATGGTGGAAAATTATATAGGAAAGCATGTGTGCAATTACATGGAAAGACAAGTTGATCAAAATGGCCTGAGGAAATGGAGAAAAATTGACAGTGGAAATCCTTCATTATGCGAATAGCTATGGAAAGCAATTAAAGATAGGGAAATACCGGAGTCTATGGAAGAAGATATCATAATTTGGTGTGCTGCAAAATCCGGAAGGTACATCACCAAACTTGGATATGAAGTTCAGAGGCAAAGAGGATCCATCAACAGTTGGCCACATAAACTGTGTTGGAGCCACAAAGTGCTCCCAAGAGCCAGGGCTTTCCTGTGGATCGCTCTACATAATAGAATCCTAACCGGGGATAGACTCAAAAATATAGGTATCTCAGGCCCTAACCACTGCGTTATGTGATGTGCGGAGGAAGAATCAGCAAATCATCTACTTTTTTGGTGTTCGGTTGAAGAATATTGTTGGAACTGGCTCCTTGAAAGTATTAATGGGGTGAGTGTTAAAAATGAAAGACTCTTTGACTTCATTCTTGCATGGCCAAACAATCAGAAAACAAAATGGTTTGATATATGGTTAATTGGACCTTCCTTAGTAGTATGGCATATCTGGAAAGAAAGGAATAGGTGGATTTTCAAGGAGACATCATTGTCACAGGGCATGCTGGTGGAAAAGATCAAAACTGCAATAGAAGAAGTAATGAATGGAAACAAAATAATAGGCAGGACTAAGATATACACTAATTGGGATGCACAAATGGAGAAGAGATGGTTCCTTAAAGAGCCATAAATATATGTGCCCCATCAAAGTGCCTTGATATAAATACCATCAGATGGAAAACACCTCCAAGGGGTTGGACAAAATCGAACTTCGACGGTGCCAGTAAGGGGAATCCGGGGAATCAGGTATTGGAGCCATAATCTGAGATGAACAGGGCAATATCCTTCATGGGCTATCTGGTGGCATTGGATTTGCCACAAATAATGAAGCAGAGATTCGTGTCCTGGAGGCAGGACTATGTCTCTGTGTTAGGCAAGGAATTTCTAGAATCATAATTGAGGGCGACTCACAGATTATAATAGGTGGGATCAGTCGGTCAAGTTTTCATAACTGGAAGCTTAATAAATGGGTTCCCATGATAAAAGAGCATCTAAAGAGAATTGAGAGCTACGAGATTGGGCATGTCTACAGAAAAGGGAATCAGGTGGCTGATTACCTTGCGAACCTCGGTGTTGGAGGATATGATGACCCTGTTTACTTTTTCTAGACATCTACTGTAGAGGAAATCAAAGGACAATGCATGAAGGACTACCAAAGATATCCTCAACAGGGGATCGGGTAGCATGCCTACGACCTTTGGACCCTACCGGCTACTGAGGCATTATGGTGGCACCTTGATAAACACTAGTGAAGTACGAGACTGAGAATGCGAGCAGGAAAATTGTCCTTTTGGTGGTAGGATCACATGGCCCCTGAATAGTCCATCATGCTGCCTAGAAGTTGCTACTGCGTCGATAATGGCATTATGCAGAATGGGAGATCCTAATAGGATATGAGCAGGGCTCATTTGATTGACATCACAAATCACAACCATATATGTTGAATCCATATGGCAAAGGAAAAATAGGAAAGTGCGAGTGTTGTTTCGGGAGCTTTGTAGAGACAAATTTGGGAAATGACATACTTTGGAAGGTTTAGTTGCATGAATTGCAAAAACACACTGAATATGCAGTTGAGAAACATGTTCTGCACTGAAGATTATGTGTATGATTTTGCTCGGGGGCTCATGGGCATCACTTTAAATTTTGATAGACATTGGTGTGATGCTATGGTGTTGGAAGTCGTTCTCTTGCCTTTGGTAGATATCATTGACTCGGGGGAGCATGTGGTTGAACTGCTTGCAGGGTTCATAAAACTATTTATTGTGGATAGCGTTGCCAACGCTATTCTGAGTATGGAGGAAGGAGTCAAAGTGAGCATACTAAAAATATATTTCTAGTTTGAAAATTACTTACCCTTTGATACTGAGGATGACGACAAAGAAGAAGGCAATGAGGATGGAGAAGATCATGAGGATTCTACAAAGGATGATGAATCTGTAGATAGTGACACCATTCGAGAGATGGCCCGCAGGGAAGTATGGAAGGAAGAGCACGAGAGATTGAAGACATTCAGAGAGAATGTGTGGGAGGTATTTAGGTGCATTGTATTCAATGGAAATATGGAACCTTTTCGAAGGGTAACTGAGTCGGATGATTGGTGGCTTCCAGAGAACTCCACTTGTAATTCAATCAACATTGGTGAATTCACTGATGTGATCTATCAAGCCATTGGGGGACAGTTGTAATTTCAGAATAGTGTCGGATGAGAATTTTGGGTCTATTTGGATAGTGTGGGACGATAATTTTGGGTCTATTTGTATGGAAAATGTTGGGTGTGCATAGACGAGTGGGTTTCTCTTGTCTAAAACTATATGTAATTTTTCATAGTCTCCAGCAATATAGGGAGCTATCCCCATTAATGGTAGCACTTATCTTAAAAAAAAAAAGACTAAAATCTACATGTAAAAACGAACTTTCTATTTTATTTTTTACTTTTTTGCATGCAAATCATTTGTATTCTAAAATGAAACTATATTCTAATTTTTCAATGAGTAAAATTGAGTTAAATCTATTATTTACATTTCAAAATATTTAATTTAAATAAATATTCATTATGGTGTAACTATATAATTTGAAACAAACTTTCTAATCTTTTATTTCCATTAAAATAATAGGCAACTTTTTATTGTATTTTTTCTAAATATATGACCTTTTAATCAATTATAAAATTCATAAGAGTAAATTAAAATGGATTTACATTAATAATTGTAAGAAGATAACATATATATATTATCACTAACAATTTATTAAACATTCATAAAAAATCAATACATTCATTGTATAACTTACAAAGATTTTAGAAGTTTTTATAATTTAAAAATCCCTTCAAATACAAAGATAGAAAATCATGTTATCAAATAACCATAGTAATTGCAAACTCAACCATGAATATGAAGGAACATAAGCCCTTCTGCATGATAAATATAACAACGAAGCCCTAAGAAGATGGATGCCTTGGTTCAAATGTTTGTAATTATCTACAAATAAATTGTACTCCAAACATGGTAAGCCATCCTACAATCAGAACTTTGAAACACCCTTTCAGTATAGAAGATCGCCCATTATAAGATATGATTGCGCCAAAGAGAATGAGAACCATGGTTGGTTGGTTCAAGCCCTGAAGGAATCAACATGTATCCTAGATGTATATGAATTTTCGATGGACAAAGGATTTCAAATTCACATAATCGTCATGAGAATAATTCAAAAACCTCCCAAAACAATTACTATGCATGTATGAAATGCAAAAGACGTAGTTTCTAAAAATATTCATCTTACTTTACTTTTTATTCTTTCTTAAATCAAAAAGTGAATCGACTAATAAAAATAAAAGTAAACTATCACAACATTCAACTTCATGAACATGCCAATAAAATAATCTTTAAAATTTATTAAATTTATATCTATATCTAGATTTAATAAAAATTGGAGCACGTATAGAGTTTAGTAATAAATTTATGAAATTTATATCTATATCTAAATTTATTAAAAATAATTTCACTGGCCATGCAAAATATTTAGAAACCAAATTCAATCATGTAGATCTTGCCTAATGTAGTCGGCTGAAGAATCATGTGCTTTGGAGATAAAACAAAATCGAATGACAAACTTTTATTTGGGTCTCAAGATTTCAAAGTGTGTATGGACATCAATTTAAGAATGTGATAGCAACTATAATGGTAAACATGTATGCAAAATTCCATGATTACATAATATGAAGAAAATAGATTGTTGAAAATCAATATTTTTCAAAAGACAACCTATGATAATTTACCTGTTATTAGTCCCAGCTGATGAAATGGAGATTTTGTTTGCAATAAAGACCAAATTGTCACTACTAAAAGTGAATAGCTAGTGCATGCATGTGTTCAATGGAGATATGTAGATGATTGTTTCCGTTACCATTTTTATTGTAGATTGTTTTTTTCTAACTTCGTCACAAATGGGTAGGTTTCTATTGTTTTATGGGATTTCAATCGTTTCATTTTGTTTTTTAGCAAATGGGAGAATGAAAAAAACCAATGCAAGCGATGATTTCTACTTTTTTGGGCTGTCATGTTTTTTTTTTCAAGGTTATAAAACAATGCAAGCAATTTTGCAGTTTTTTTCTAATTTCTTTTGTTTTGGAAATGTACAAATTGACAAATTGGTTGATGGTCAAATGCATGTCAACTTAAATGACTTTTTTTTTTATTGACGAAGAATCTTACATTTGTATGTGAGCCTAATACACCTCTCGATGTAAATATAGATGTTGTGTCTCATGGTGACAAATGATCCAACTTTTTCTTTAAATATATCAAGTATATAAATATGGAGGAGAGAATAGAAGGAATCTAATATGATGGTAAAATGTTAAAAGAACCAAAGGAAATTGTTTAGTAGTTTTTCCTCTTTTATAGAAATCTGTTTTATTATGATAGTAATAGTTATGATTTCCTTGTGGCTAGGGGATATTAAGGAGAATTTTACTTAAGAAGATTACAAGTGGGATTGTTGATAAAATGAATTATGATATCAATAAAGATGAAATTATGCCAACCATTTTAACACTCAAGAATGAAAATGTCACTAGGGGCTAATGGCCTCCCTACGTAGTTCAATAAGAAGAACTGCTAATAGATTAGTAAATATTTATTGTAGGCCTACAAGGAAGCCATTGATGAAGGATCCCTTGGTTGTAACATCAATAGGGATATCAATTAAATTCATGAAATTTTCACAGTCCATAACAAATCAATAGGGGTATTATTTGACTACTTTCAAAAGATGGTGACAAATATTTGATAAATAATTGGTGACCCATTACATTTCTAATTTTTATTATAAGATTCTCACCAGGGTACTAGCTTTTAGATTAGTTGATATCATCCCCACTTTCATAAGTAAGACTCAAACTGGATTTATTAGAAGTAGATACATTCTTAAAAACTTGATCACAAGCTAGGAAGCAATGGAATGGTTTAAGATATTTGACCAAAATTTGGGCATGCTATTGCTTGACTTTAAAAAGACCTATGACATAGTAGAACTGTTAGTTGTTCACTTTCTAAGACTTTCACTCTTTAAAGGTCTATTAGATACGGGTGCCCCTTGGATCCTACTCTCTTTGTTATTTCCTCTAATTCCATTCATTACTTATTGAATAATCCAATTTGGGGCGTACTTTCCAAGTTATTACCCTTCCAAATCAAGAGAATTTGATTCATGTTCAATTTGCAAATGATACTACAATGTTTGTTGTCATGAATAAGGGTAATTTTAATAACTTAATGAATAGAATTCAATTTTTTTGTAAAGCTTCAAGAGTTAAAATCTCTATGACCAAATCAATGGTGCTAGGGTGGAGGAAAAACCTCTTGATTGGTTTGATAAATTCAATTTTCAATGGGTTGGCCTAAATAAACAAGATATTTGGGGATTTCATTTGCTATTAATCCTTGTCTCAAAAACATGTGGAACTAGATTAAAAAAAATTACGCTAAAATTTATAAGTGGAACCAACATTAACATTCTCTAGTTGGGAGAGTGCAAGTCTATCAAAAAATTCTATCATCCTATAGATTTCATTATTCATTTGTATGGTTATTCTATAGCTATCAAATGAATGAGATTATGAATAAAATCATATCCTTCTTATGGTTTGATAGAAAAGGTAAGAGGAAAAGACATTTATTAAAATGGGAGTGGTGTTTTTTTAAGAAAAATTCAAGGAGCTCTTGGTCTCAAAGACCTTAAAATTCATGGTGTTTCTGTAATAGTCAAATGGAACAAAAAAATCTCTAACTGGCAATGAGCCATGAAAAGTCTTAGTCATGAATAATATTCAAATTGCTACACCTAAACATGGTAAAAGTTGGAAAGGTTTGAATATCATTTAGTCCTTTTTTGGTAGATTCACATTTGTCCCCTTTGGTTCTAGTGTTTTCAAGAGCATATGGAAGGCATGAGAATTGGTTAGAGAGAAGGCTATGGGTTGTTATTTTTTCAACCATGATGGCAATAGAATTTTTTATAATAGATATATCTGGTGGAATTTGTATCACAAGGATAAGCCCCTTGACTTACTATAGGACTTCTCTTCAAAAATAGTGTATAATAAAGGCATTAAAAATTTACACATATATTTTATAATCTACTATTGAGATCTTGGTCTTATCTTTGTGAAGTTTGGGCTTCCATAGTCACATTGGAGAACTTTCTTTGTCATTGGAGAAGATTGTAAAATTTTGCTCTCCCCTATTCACTTTTCCACTAGCACTGAGATGGTTTGTAATGCTAGGTGGGTGATGGTTCATTACTTTGTAAGGTGACTCCAAAACTAATCTACAACTCTATGATGGAAAAGGATGCCATGGCAAGACATCTCAATTTTTTCTAGAATCTAAGGCTTAGTCCTACCCAATGGTCAAGATTATTTATCCACTTGTGGTCTAGTGTCTTAGAACCAAACTTATCTTGCTTCAAATGGCTTTTGTTGTTGAAGAAGCTCCCTAGATCTGAAAATCTAATGTTAATATTTGTCCTATGTAGAGTCCTTGATAGTATTAAGCATATCTTTGTTTTTTATTAGAGCAAAAATAGGTTTTGAAGGGACTATAACCCCTTTAATTGAAGAGAGAAGAGTTGACTTAACAAGGCGTTAAGCCCAAAAATACCAACTAGAACAAAAAGGCCCCACACAAAACATAAGCAACATTACATATAGGGGCATAAAAAAAAAAACAGATGCAAGAAACAAAACTAAACAGAAAGAGAGAGGAAATAAAAATCCAATAGAGAACCAGCACAGAAACAACACCGATCCAACACTAATCTAGTAGTCTCATGGACCGCTCCATATCTTTTTCAATTTTCATCATAGTGGTGGTGATTTTCTTGAGCTTCTCAAAATCAGGAGGAGGAGCGAAATCCTTTCTCTTCAATGTTCCTTCGGTCCTTTTACTTTGTCCAGAATTGGTATCCTGCTCAATATTTGTATCCATGTCCACAACGTCCTTCAGCTAGAATTTCTCCTCGAGACTGCTGATCATATTTTTGAAACTATCCACAGTAGCACTCAACACCCCATGGCTTGTTTTAACAATTGCCTTGATTGTATCCTTGATTTTATCCATCTGGTCTTCCTGAGTGGCCATCCTGACTTTATAACCCTTTTTGAAGTCATCAAAAGCCTCCATTGTGGATTTAATATAGTCTATGACCGAGGCCTTATCTTTCAATGACCCAGGGCTAATCTCATCAGTCACCTGCAACTTGTCCATCTGCTTAACTTTATCTTTTGACCATCTCTAATTTTTTTTCATTAGCCAAATGAGGAAACTTATTGAGTCTTCTAGAAGACTCATTTTCAATCTTGTTACTATGCAAGTCACTACCTCTCTTGAGGTTTCTAGTGATAGATTTGAGAAATTGACCTTGAACACACAATTATTGATAGGTTATATTTTAGGTATGTGAGCTCATGGACTTCTTCTAGGAAGGGAAATAATGCTTTCTTAAAGACCTACATTGAGTTCTAAATACAATTCAATAAAATATATGAGAACTAGTGATTCAGTGACAAAGTCTATATTCTTGATGATGATGACTTCATTCTAGAACATGGAAGATCAAATGATGACATTTCTACTCTTGAGCCACCTATTGGGTGGATTGGCATGGCTTCCTCTAATGATAGCTTTTCTAAAGAAGTTGGATAAGTGTCTACATTTTGATGCAACATATATAGCTGTTGTAGTGCCTAGCCAACTCCATTCTAGACAGCTCATGTGTTACAATCAACTCTAAATTTAGTATACAGAGGAAGCTTTTATCTCAAGATAGGTTCACCTAATAGTATTGTGACAATATTTTTTACTATATCTGTGTGACCACATGATCATCTATATTTCTAGCTTTAAGATTCTATATAGTTGTAGTTTGATACATCATCTTTCTGGCATTGTAAAGTTGATTTGAGACGAGAGTCTAGATATATTTCCATATAAACTATGACTTAGTAATATTATCAATGAAAAAACTACATGTTTATTTTTTAATATCTTTAGGAATTTTCAAGTAGACTTATTATATAATACATTTAGTATGTTAAAATTACTTATAATTTATATTTATCGAGTATAGATAAACTTTAACTTACTAGATATATCATATAATAAATCTACCAAAAATGTGTCTAAAAAAAATATATCTATACTTATGTATCTACAAATATATTTAAGAATATATATGCAAATACATATTGAACTTATATTTAAACTCTTAATTTAAAAAAAAAAAATTCGTGTAGATTTATTATGTTTATTTTTCTATTGTTTTAGATATTTATTGATAGCGTGTTCTTTGATCACCAAAAAGAGTTCCAAGGCAAGAATGTGAGAAAAATAAAAGGTTTTAATTTTGAAAGATGTCACTTCAAAATATTTGAGTATGAAATAGAGCAATGAAAAAAAAAATCCATTTATTTTGTCTAAAGACTAGTGAATTTGACAATGATTCTATAAGGTTCCCTTCTATCATCATTTGCAAAAAGTATATAGAAATTCAGAACCAATTTCACAAGAAATAACACCACAATTGAGGAGGCCCACAAAGGAGCATCGCCCTCTGAGAATGTTTGATGACTATCATCTGTTGATCTCTAATCAAGTGGAACCAACTACCTTCACAGATGCCTACAAATACATCAATTGTGAGAAGTGGATGGATGCAAACGAAAAATGGATTTGTTGATGTCCAATCACACTTGAGATTTGGTGAAGCATCCACCAAATTGAAGAGCATTGAAGAATTGATGGTATATAGATTGAAAGAGGAAGAGGGAGGCAAGAAATGATATTGGGCTAAAACTGGTGATGAAGGGATATGATGAATGGAAAAAATGGATTTATTGATGTCCAATCACACCTGAGTTTTGGTGAAGCTTCCACCCAATCGAAGAGCATTGAAGAATTGATGGGTGTATAGATTAAAAAAGGAAGAGGGAGGCAAGAAATGATATCGGCCTAAAATGGTGATGAAGGGATATGATGCAGGAGCACCGATCTAGTTCTTACCGGTTGAGTAGTTTTTAGTGGAATTTCTTTAGATAGTGGCATTTATTCTTATTTGAGTGTTTAGCATTGTGGTTTTGGGTTTATTCCTTTGTGTTCGTAGTCTTGTTCATGTTCGAGTTTCATGGTTGTTAGAATTAATCCCAATGAGTTATCGATTCCGGTATTGGCCCAGTTGATATGTTCTTACTGGTTATTCTGGTAGTATGTTGAGTGAAGTTGGATCAGGTTGCAAATGATCTCTATGACTTGTGGATCATGGATTTATGTTTCTTATACAGTGTCTGATGTTCCTGGAGGACCGTGCATTGTTTTATGTATTTTGGAAGTTGTTTTTAATGATTTGAGCCGACTTATTATCGTTACATGTTTCATGAACCAGTTGGTCTTTGGGCCGACTTGATTAACTTATTATTATTTGTGGATAGTATAAATGGAGGTTTGCGAAACATTTGAGAGCACTAAAGTTAGAAGATCGAAGACAGAGTTTAGAGATCAAGTGAAAATGTAGATCCGGCGAGATTCTGATCCAATGGACTGAGGCCGGAAGGCTGAGGTCTGGATTAGACTATTTCCAGAGGCCGATCTAATATGTGGATGATCTGCAGATCTTATATTTATGTTGTAAGCATTGTTTGTATCCTGGACTGTGATCCAACATGTGGCATGTGTAATTCTTCAAACTATAATAAGAACTGTTCATATTGTTTACCGGTTATGTGTCTTGTTATGTTACCAGTTCTTCTCTCTGTTGTTTTCTGGCATCTTGTTACTGGTTACCGATATATTTTGCATGGTTCATATGTTAAGCTACAAGGATGGGCTATCCTTCATTGGATCTCGCTACCTTGACTGCACCAAGTGGTATCAGAGTTGGTTAGTGAACATGTTGTTGGACAAAGTGTTGATTATGCACCAGTTGGTTGGAGAGGAAGTTGAGGCAACTCGTGGACTTGTTCAGATCGCCGAACGTGAGGTAGAGAAAGGTTTGCAGGTAGATCATTGATCTTAGAGCTTGATCTTGAGGTATTTAGTGGGCGGAGACTTGAACAGATCGTCGTGGAGAGGCAACTGGAAGCTGTAGTCAGATCGTTGAAACCGCTGAGACAGTTGCAAGTACCTACTGATAGATCGCCAAACTAGATCAAGTGATGGGACTCACTTTTCAATTAACCCCAAGAGTCTGATGCAGGAGCACCGGTCTAGTTCTTACCGGTTGAGCAGTTTTCATTGGAATTGCTTGAGATCGTGGCACTTATTCTTATTTGAGTGTTTAGCGTTGTGGTTTTGGGTTTATTCCCTTGTCTTCATAGTCTTGTTTGTGTTCGAGTTGATATGTTCTTACCGTTTATTCTGGTAGTGTGTTGAGCGAAGTTGGATCGGATTTCGGTTGATCTTCATGACTTGTGGATCATGGATTTATGTTTCTTGTGCCGTATCCGATGTTCCTGAAGGAACGCGCATTGTTTTATGCATTTTGGAACTTATTCTTAGTGATTTGAGATGACTTGTTACCGTTACATGTTTTATGAACTGGTTGGTCTTTTGGCCGACTTAATTAAGTTATTATTATTTGCAGACAGTATAAATGGAGGTTTGTGAATCATTTGAGAACATAGAAGTTAGAAGATCGAACACAGAGTTTAGAGATCAAGCAAAGATTTAGATCCAGTGAGATTCTGATCCGGTGGACTGAGGCCAGAAGGCTGAGGTCTAGATTAGACTGTTTCCGAAGGCCGATTTGATATGTGGATGATCTACAAATCTTATATTTGTGTTGTAAGAATTGTTTGTATCTTGGATTATGATCCAGCATGTGGCATGTGTAATTCTTCAGATTGTAATAAGAATTGTTCATATTGTTTACCGGTTATGTGTTATGTTATGTTATCGGTTGTTCTTTTTGCAGTTTCTGGCATCTTGTTACCAGTTATCAGTATATTTTGCATGGTTTATGTGTTAAACTGCAAGGATGGGCTATGCTTCATTGGATCTCCCTACCTTGACTGCACCCCCTCCCTACCTTGACTGGACCAAGTGGTATCAGACCTAGTTACTGAACTTGTTGTTGGACAGAGTGTTGATTATGCATCAGTTGGTAGGAGAGGAAGTTGAGGCAACTTGTGGACTTGTTCAGATCACAGAACATGAGGCAAAGTAAGTTTTGTAGATAGACCGCCGATCCTAGAGCTTGAGCTTGAGGTTGTTAGTGGGTGGAGACTTGAACAGATTGTCGATTGAGGCAGGTTGCAGTTTGGACTGGTAGATCGTCATGGAGAGGCAACCAGAAGCTGTAATCAGATCGTCGAAACCCTTGAGGCAGTTGCAAGTGCCTAGTGGTAGATTGACAAACTAGATCAACTGATGGGACTCACTTTTCAATTAACTCTGAGAGGCTGATGTCGAAGCACCAGTCTAGTTCTTAGTAGTTGAGCAACTTTCAGTGGAATTGCTTGATATCATGGCATCTCTTCTTATTTGAGAGTTTACTGTTGTTGTTTTGGGTTTTGTTGGTCCTCACAACTGGAATGGCAATAGGTAATAAAACACAATTCAGAGATTGAATATCCTTAAATAGCTAAATTTTCCTATGGCAAAGGATCATTTAGTTATCAACTAGGGATGTAAACTTGAAATGGGCCAGCACTGTATGTGCACCAAGTTCATATTGCAACCATTCTATATTACTGCAGGAAAGGAAATTCTTCTTAAAGTAAACACACGGAATCTTAAATGACTTAGTACCCAATCTTACAACTGGAAATTACTTTAAACAACTACTGTTAAATGATAAAGTTCTGGCAAGCAGCAGGAACTACTCTGCTACTGTGGCTATAGGAACAGACACGGAAACTATTTCCAATGGCTGTAGGAACAGACAATTGTAGAAATAAATACTACAGAAGTATGAAACTAATTGAAACATACAAAGGATTACTCACCAAGTGGGCCCCCTTGAGTATCTTCAGAACTTCAGATTACAATTATTTAATCATTCAAAATCACATCGATCTCTCTATTTTGTCTTTTACTGAAAAATACATAAAGTACCAGAAGACTATGTATTACAGAATATTATGGTCGTTCTCTATCTCCCCAAGAGGAGAGAGATCCCTTTATTTATAGGAAAAATTATAACAAACTTCTAACTGATCAACCACATTCCTGTGGAATAGGTGAACGGGATTTATTAACAAAAGAAGAAGAAGAAGAAGTCAGCGTAGGAAAATAGAACAACTTTTGTCCTGCACCTGAGAAAATATAGCATGACATGCTTCCTAGATCTAAGCTCCACTAAGAACATCTATAAATATTTTCATAAATCAGTCTGTTGAAGAATGGGTCAAGTGGTTTCGATAATTACTACATTTCTTTAACTGGGTCTATATTGTGGTTATATAATTGATGCTCATTTGAATCGCCATTTAGTCTTTACTTCACCTTTGCTGACCCTGCATCAAGATATTAATGTGCACAACAAACATGTGTATATACTAATGCTAACATGATATAATGTAAACCATATTAATAATTGATTTTAGATATTTGCATAGATAGATCATTTGAAACCATTATATGACATCCTTAGGTATAAGTTAAACTAGTTTCAAAAACACTTAAAAAGGTATCAATTTAGAAGAGTATTATAATCCAAATGTAATCTAATCATAAGGCCTAGGCAGGAGTATTATAAAAAAAATCTATCAAAATAGAGTCATTATTTAGGATCATCAGGTTTATTCCTTTGTGTTCATAGTCTTGTTTGTGTTTGAGTTTCATGGTTGTTGGATTTAATCCCGGTGAGTTATCGATTTCAATATTGGTTCGGTCGATATGTTCTTACCAGTTATTCTGGTAGTGTGTTGAGCGAAGTTGGATCGGGTTGCAGTTGATCTTCGTGACTTGCGGATCATGGATTTATGTTTCTTGTGTCATGTACAAGTACCCGGAGGACCGTGCATTGTTTTATGCATTTTGGAAGTTGTTCTTAGTGATTTGAGCCGACTTATTACCGTTACACATTTCATGAACTGATTAGTCTTACGACTGACTTGATTAAGTTATTATTATTTGCGAACAGTATAAATGGAGGTTTGTGAATTATTTGAGAACACAAAAGTTAGAAGATTGAAGACAAAGTTTAGAGATCAAGCGAAGATGTAGATCCGACAAGATTCTGATCTGGTGGACAGAGGGTGGAAGCCTGAGGTCCGAATTAGACTATTTTTGAAGGCCGATCTGATATGTGGATGATCTATGGATCTTATACTAGTGTTGTAAGCATTGTTTGTATCCTAGACTGTGATCCAGCATGTGGCATTTGTAATTCTTCAGACTGTAATAATAATTGTTCATATTGTTTATCGATTGTTCTTTCTACTATTTCTGGCATCTTGTTATCGGTTACCGATATATTTTGTATGGTTTATGTGTTAAGCTACAAGGATGGGTTGTCCTTCATTGGATCTCCCTACCTTGACTGCACCAAGTGGTATCAGAGCTGGTTAGTGAACCTGTTGTTGGACAAACTGTTGATTATGCACCGGTTGGTTGGAGAGGAAGTTGAGGCAACTTGTGGACTTTTGCAGATCATCGAACGTGAGGCAAAGCAAGGTTTGCACGTAGACTGTCGATCCTAGAGCTTGAGCTTGAGGCAGTTAGTGGGTGGAGACTTGAACAAATTATCGTGGAGAGGCAAGCAAAAGGTGTAGTCAGATCACTGAAACCCCTGAGGTAGTTGCAAGTACCTATTGACAGATCACCGAACCAAATCAAGTGATGGGACTCACTTTTCAACTAACCCCGAGAGTCTGATGCAGGACCATCGGTCTAGTTCTTATCGATTCAGCAGTTTTCAGTGGAATTGCTTGAGATCGTGGCATTTCTTCTTATTTGAGTGTTTAGCATTGTGGTTTTGGGTTTATTCCCTTGTGTTCATAGTCTTGTTCGTGTTTGAGTTGATATGTTCTTACCAGTTATTCTGGCAGTGTGTTGAGTGAAGTTGGACCAGGTTGCAGTTGATCTCCGTGACTTGTAGATCATGGATTTATGTTTCTTGTGCCATGTCCGATGTTCTCAGAGGAACAAACATTGTTTTATGCATTTTGGAAGTTGTTCTTAGTGATTTGAGCTAACTTGTTACCGTTACATGTTTCATGAACTGGTTGGTCTTTGGGCCGACTTGATTAAGTTTTTGATAAAGATAAACGAGTTTTACATGGACCCGAAACCAAAAGTTTTACAACAATTGGCCATCAGCCAAACATACATGAACCAACATCAAAATAGGGGAGAACCCCCAAACAATCACAAAAACAAAAAAGACGCAAACAAACAAGACAAAAAAAAGAAACTCTCAATTAAGAGAGAGCTCTAGATCCTTGTTCTTCTAGATGGAAATCTTGTTTATTTCCTCCAGCTCCTCCATAATGAATATGGAGGTGCCCTTTTTGTTTCTCCTGCTTCTGGTTCTAGAACTAGGACCAGTGGTTTTGCTGTCTCCAATAGCCATATCTTCCCCTCCAAGATCTTTCACTGGTTCACTGTAGTAGGATATGTAATCAACAATCATGGCATTGATCTTTTCAAGCCCCTCTATACTGTTGTTCATGACTTCTTTACTTATGTCAACCAGGTTCTTGAGATTTTTCTTAATTTCCACCTTAGACTATTCCACCTTTTCCATTCTTTGTTCATGATTGCATTTCATCACCTCGACGTCCTGGGAGAGCTTTTGGGTCATAATCATGAGTTTCTTAGATTTGGTGGGCTCAAGGGAAGTAGTGAAGATATCAATAATCTCTTTAACCCCCACTTTGAGGGTATCAGTTTCATGCTCCACCCACTTCCAGCAGCTCTCCTGGCTTTTGGTAGCTTCCATAACCAGGTTCATCAGGTTACTAGTCCTCTATATCCCATTGTTTTCTTCTTTGGTCGACTTAATTAATTTATTATTATTTGCGGACACTATAAATGGAGGTTCATAAATTATTTGAAAACACAAAAGTCAGAAGATCAAAGGCAGAGTTTAGAGATCAAGCGAAGATGTAGATCCGGCGAGATTCTGATCCAGTGGACTGAGGTCAGAAGGCTGAGGTCTGAAATAGACTGCTTCCAGAGGTTGATCTAATATGTGGATGATCTGCGGATCTTATATTTGTGTTGTAAGCATTGTTTGTATCTTGGACTACGATCCAGCATGTGGCATGTGTGATTCTTCAAACTGTAATAAGAATTGTTCATATTGTTTACCGGTTATGTGTTATGTTATGTTAGCGGTTGTTCTTTTTATTGTTTTTGGCATCTTGTTGCCAGTTACCAGTATATTTTACATGGTTTATGTGTTAAGCTGCAAGGATGGCCTATCCTTCATTGGATCTCCCTACCTTGACTGCACCAAGTTGTATTAGAGCTGGTTATCGAACTTGTTGTTGGACAGAGTGTTGATTATGCACCGGTTGGCTAGAGAGGAAGTTGAGACAACTTGTGGACTTGTTCAGATCGCCAAACGTGAGGCAAAGAAAGGTTTGCAGGTAGACCACTAATCCTAGAGCTTGAGCTTGAGGCAGTTAGTGGGTGGAGACTTGAACAAATCGCCGATTGAGGCAGGCTGCAGTTTGGACCAGTAGATCATCGTGGAGAGGCAACTAGAAGTTGTAGTCAAATCGTCAAAACTCTTGAGGTAGTTGCAAGTACCTACTGACAGATCACCGAACCAGATCAAGTGATGGTACTCACTTTTTAATTAACCTTGAGAGTCTGATGCCGAAGCATCGGTCAAGTTCTTAGCGGTTGAGTAGTTTTTAGTGGAATTGCTTGAGATCGTGGCATTTCTTCTTATTTGAGTGTTTAGCATTATGTTTTTGGGTTTATTCCCCTGTGTTCGTAGTCTTATTCATGTTCAAGTTTCATGGTTGTTGGATTTAATCCTGGTGAGTTATCGATTCCAATATTAGCCCAGTTGATATGTTTTTACCAATTATTCTAGCAGTGTGTTGAGCGAAGTTGCATCGGGTTGTGGTTGATCTTGGTGACTTGCGGATCATAGATTTGTGTTTCTTGTGTCATGTCCGATGTTCCCAGAGGAACGCACATTGTTTTATGCATTTTGGAAATTGTTCTTAGTGATTTGAGCCGACTTGTTACCGTTACACATTTCATGAACCGATTGGTCTTTCGGTTGACTTGATTAAGTTATTATTATTTGTGGACAGTATAAATGGAGGTTTGCGAATCATTTGAGAACACGGAAGTTAGAAGATCGAAGACAAAGTTTAGAGATTGAGCGAAGATGTAGATCCGGCGAGATTCTGATCCGAGGGGACTAAGGCCGGAAGGCTGAGGTTCGAATTAGGTTGTTTCTAGAGGTCGATATGATATGTGGATCTTATATTTGTGTTATAATCATTGTTTATGTCTTGGGCTGTGATCCAACATGTGGCATGTTTAATTCTTTAGACTGTAACAAGAATTGTTCATATTGTTTACCGGTTATGTGTTCTGTTATGTTATCAGTTGTTCTTTCCGTCGTTTCTGGCATCTTGTTACCGGTTATCGATATATTTTGCATGGTTTATGAGTTAAGCTACAAGGATGGGTTGTCCTTCATTGGATCTCCCTACCTTGATTGCACCAGGATATGACTAGCAACAATGGATAGACTTTAATGAGATTTTCTCTCTAGTTGTATCCCATTTGAGCAATTTTGAGAATGGCAACGATATATGATCTTGAGTTTGAACAACTTGATGTTAAAACTGCATTTCTCCATGGTAGGAGAGAAGATGAATTATATATGCAATAACTTGAATGTTTTGAAAGAAAAGTACAAGAGAATTTGTATTGTAGATTAAGGATAAGCTTATATGGTCACAAACAAGCTTTGGATCTATATAAATATTTATTACAATCTGCATGGTGTATCATGAGTTAGTCGACATACTTTTATCATTGCATAAAGTTTGGATCTATATAAATATTTATTGCAATCGATTGTTTAATCTGAAGAAGCTACAAAGATTTAAAGATTTCATTACATCGACTATATTGCTGAAGTCATGAATATTCAAAGCTATAAAAAGAGTTCATATTATGTGTTATTGTCTGCACGGTGTATCATGAGTTAGTCGACATACTTTTATCAGTTATGGTTCAATAGCTACTGTTGACTCATGTCAATGCAACCATATATTCTCCTGTATTTATTTTGTCACAGTGATAGGTCCTAATATAAGATTTTTTTTAGGTTCTGGTTTTGTGGAGTCGTGTGTTTGCCATTTGCATGTAAATACGAATTTCATTTCATTAATAGATTGAGTTTATTGATACGTTGATGTGTAGGCTTTGTATTTTTTTCGTAATCTTATGAACTTATTTTCATAATTCAATATTGTAAGGATTTTTATTTTGTGGAAGTTAGAATATAGTATAAAAAGAATGATATTTTTTAATAATTAATGTTAAAACAATCAGGGTGTGATAGTGGCATCATTCAAATGATAGACATTTTGGTAATTGAATTTCTTTATTCTATGAAAAATCACATCTTGAATTTATATACGAAAATATTTTGTCTACATTTATGTCTTATTTGTACAAACAGTGAAGGTTTATTTCTTTGTAAATAAGTAATAAAGTAACATTTTTAAGATAAAAGTGAAGATTTTGATAGCATGTTATTTAATCACCAAATAAAGGTTCCAAGGCAATTGAATGATTTTCCTTTTCGAATGTGAAAAATTAAAAGGTTTTGATTTTGAAAGATGTCACTTCAAAATATTTGAATATGACAGTGTAATGAAAAAAAATTATCATTTATTTTGTGTAAAGATTGGTAATTTTGACGATGACACTATAAGGTTCCCTTTTATCATCATTTACAGCAAGCACAAAGAAATTCAGAGCTAATTTGACAAGAATTAGCTCCTTAATTGAGGAGGTCCACCAAGGAGAGCTGACCTCTGATAGAGTTTGATGACTATCATTTGTTGATATCTAATCAAGTGGAACCATGAGAAGTGGATGGATGCAATGAAGGGGGAAACGGATTTGTTAATAGCCAATCACACCTGGGATTTGTTGAAGCTTCCACCTAATCAAAGAGTATTGGACAATCAATCGAGGTCTAGATTGAAAAAGGAAGATGAAGGAAAGAAACAATATCAGGCCGAATTGGTGGTTAAGAGATATGACTAGCAAAAGGGGATAAACTTCAATGAAATTTTCTCACCAATTGTGAAGATAGTCACCATTCGATAAATTTTTGGATTGGCAATGGTCTATGATCTTGATTTATAACAACTTGATGTTAAAACTACATTTCTCCATGGCAACATAGAAGAGGAATTATATATGCACCAACCTTAAGGTTTTTAGGGAAAAATAAAAGAGAACTTGTATTGTAGATTAAGGAGAAGCCTATATGGGCTCAAACAAGCTCCAGAACAATGGTAGCTCAAGTTTGATTCCTTCATGGCTAAGCAACACTTCACCAAATGCGAACTGATTTGTGTGTCTATTGCAAGGTATTGGACAATGGTGAGTTTGTTTTATTGCTACTATATGTTAATGATATGGTAGTGACTGGCACTAGCATGAGAGTGTTGTTCATCATTTGAAGCATAGCTCACAAGTTTGCAATAAAGGATTTAGGGGCAGTGAACAAGATTCTTGGTATGACTATAATCTAGGAAATAGGAACAAGAGAGAGATTAGATTATCACAAGAGAGATACATTGACAAGATTTTGGACAAGTTCAATATGAAGGGTGCTACTTAGCTATAAGCACACACTTGCCGGTCACTTTTTTTTATTCTCCAAAATGTATCCCAAAACATAAGAAGACAAAACAAATATGAACGGTATTCTATCTTTATCAATCATTGGGAGTATCATGTATGTCATGGTTTTTACTCAACGGAACGTTATCCATGTAGTGGGAGTAGTGAGTAAATTTATGAGCAATCTGGGTAAAACTAATTGGCAAGTGGGGAAGTGGATCTTACAATATTTGAAAGACACTTCAAATGATGTTTTCTACTTAAGAAGGAGAGGCACATAGCTGAAAGGTTTCGTATGGCCAGTGACTTGGACAAATGTGCTAGAGATTAGGACACTTTTTATCTAATTATTTATTAATTAGGCCCTTTAATATTTTTTACATTCTTTGAGCTAGCAATCAGTTGGTTTATAGATTGCAAAAAGTGGTTGCATTGGCCAATATCAAGGCTGAATACATTGCTCTCACTAAAGATACAAAGGGAATGATATGGTTGTAGCGATTATTGCATGAATTGAGATAGAAGCAAAAAAAATCACTCTCTTTTGTGATAGCAACAATGCTACTCACTTGGACAAGAATGATACATTTCATAATCAAACTGAGCACATTGAGTCACAATATCATTTCATCCAAAGTGTACTTGAAAAGGGCAAAGTAAAAGTAGAGAAGATCCATATCAAGGTGAATTTGGTTGATGTATTAACAACCAAGGGAGAAGCTTGAGTTTTACAAGGCTTCTCTCGGTATTGACAAGATGTAACAATAGGACTAAAGTGGGAGAACATCTCTAAGACTTGCAATAGCGATTACACTTCAAGTGGAGATTGTTGGTTATGTGAAGCCCAATGAACAACCTTCCCACTTCTTATCTTTTCCCTCCAATTGCTTTTCTATTCAACTTCTTTTGGAGGTGATATATTTATGGATAATGTAATCATTTGGTATTTGTTGTATTGTTGTAATATACTTCTTGTTTTATGTGTAAAACAAAATAAAAATTAATAATAGAGATTTATCCTACTCCTTGTGGACATAAACAATTTGATGAACCATATAAATCCACCATCATGTATAATTTTTGTTTTGTTCTCTTTCATCTTTAATTCTACACTTTATAATTATTTATATGCACTTCATATTTAACAAGAGGTGATCTCATTTCATAATATTACAATTATTATTAAAATCTTCAAATATAAATAGAGTAAATGTCAACTGACACTAAACTACAAGATCAATCCGAAAATATCATGTCATAAACTGCTATAATAACTATAAATATCAATGTTATTGAAAAACACTATCATACTAGGGCAACCAAATGTCTACTATCCTCTACACATACATAAAAAGTGTATCTCTATGTTCCCACCCATATATTGGCTGCAGGAAATCATAGTAATTGCAGCATAATGTGTTGGAAGTGAATTCCAACGGACTCCTTCCTCTTGCCGCCAAAACTCTTGGCTATTCAACTTCTCCTTGCAAGCTCTTTAAGAGTTGATTGTATTTCATTTGTTGAGGTTAATTTTCTAGAGCTGATTGCAGCTGTGTATATGTGTAAACCAGATTGGTTATTAATCTATGATTCCCCTACTTCAGTTGTGGACGTAGGCAATTGCCGAACCATGATAAATCTGTGTGTCTCATTTGTCTATGTTGTGTGTGTTTTTAATTCTGTTTATCTGCTATTTAAATTCATTTCTTCATCCTAATAATTGGTATCAAAGTGAGGTTAGATCGTTGTTTACATTTTTGTGGTTGAAATTCTAGAATCATGGAAGAATCAAAGATAGAGAAGTTCTCCGGTCAAAGCTTCGGGTTATGGAAGGTGCAGATGGAGTCTTTGCTGATAAAGCAAGACCTTTCACTTGCGCTTGAAGGGAAAGCAAAGAAACCAACTGGGATGGTTGATGAAGAATGGGAAAAATTAGACAAGAAGGCAAGAGCGACAATTTTTCTCTCGGTGTCCAACAATGTTCTCTTCAATGCCATGGGTGATGCAAGAACAAAAGATGTATGGGATAGATTCATAGCCATGTATGAAATGCCATCGAGTGCAAATAAAGTGTTTATTATGAAGCGCTTGTACAAACTAGAAATGAAGGAAGGTTGTGCTATGGCAAACCACATCAATGAATTTAATACATTGATTAGTCAAGCGACTTCGGTGGGGATGACACAAGATGATGAAAGCAAGGTTGTTCTGTTATTATGATCTTTACCAAGCAGCTGAGATGGCGTTGTAACAACAATTAGCACATCAATATCCGGTAAAAATAAGTTGGTTTTTAATGATGTAGCAACTACTCTTCTCAGCGAGGATTTGAGAAGAAAGAATGATGAACCTTCATCCGGTCAAGCCTTAATGTTGGTCAGCACCGAAAATAGAGGTAGAAGTCATAATAGAGGCATAAATAATTACCATAGACGTTAGAAATCAGCAAAGAGATCAAAGTATAGAAACAGAAATGGTGAATGTTGGTTTTGTGGCAAAGCTGGTCATGTGAAGAAGGATTGTAGAAACTTCAAAAGGGCACAAGAGAGGGTGCAGGACAGCGAAGCAAATATAGTCTATGATAAAGATGATAGTGTACTAATCCTTTCAACAACTGACACTACTCCGGATTCATGGGTGCTTGATTCTGGTGCCTCCCATCATGCTACCTCATGTCTTGAAGCGTTCATTAACTACCATGAAGGTCATTTTGGCAATGTTTTCTTAGGAGATAACAAAGCTTGTGAAATTATAGGCAAAGGGGGTGTATTGCTGCCATTAGAAGGTGGTAAAACATAGCTTCTCAAAGATGTTCGCCATGTCCCAAAATTGAAGTGGAATTTGATGTCCGTTGGACAATTCTTTGGTCAAGGTCTTAATGTAAATTTTCTCCCAAATACATGGAAGGTAACTCATGGTACCATGCTGATTGCAAATGGTAATAAAGTGGGTAGTCTATATATCTTTAAGACTCATGGTGAAGTGGGAGATGCAATGGTGATTAAGGACAACAAAGCAGATCTTTGGCATCAAAGACTTGGCCATATTAGCAAGAAAGGACTCCATGTTATGCTTACAAGAAATCAGCTACTGGGCCTCAAACTTGTTGACTTAGCCTTTTGTGAACATTGCCTTTATGGAAAACAAAAGAGAGTCAATTTTTTGAAAGGTGGGTGTGACACAAAGACAACACTGCTAGATCTTGTATACTCGGATGTTTTTGGGCCTACCGAGGTAACCTCCATTGGAGGAGCTAACTAGTTTGTAACCTTTCTTGATGATTGTACAAGAAAAGTATGGATTTATATGCTTTCTAGGAAATCTAAAGTCTTTTCAAAATTTAAAATTTTCAAGGCTTTAGTTGAAAATCAGATTGGACATAAGATTAAATGCTTACAAACCAATAATGGTAGGGAATTTTGTTCACATGAATTTGATGATTTTTGAGTTGATAATGGGATTAGAAGAATCAAGGTTGTTCCTTTCACTCCTTAAGAAAATGATGCAGCCGAGAGGATGAATAGAATAATTCTTGAAAAGGCACAATGTATGTTGTCTAATGTAGGTTTAGGCAAGGAATTTTGGGCAGAAGCGTGTAATACAACAATGTATTTATTCAACTGAAGTCCATCATCTAAATTAGATTTTGGTATTCCAGAAGAGGAATGGCAAGGGAAGAGGATTTCATACTCGCATCTTCATGTGGTTGGATGCGAAGCCTTCTCTCATATACCCAAGGAGAAGCGAACCAAATTGGATCCAAAGTCGCTGAAATGTATTTTTGTGGGGTATGGCGAAGAGCAATTTGGTTTCAGATTGTGGGGTCCAGTTCACAAAAGGATTGTTCGCAGCAGGGATGTAATTTTCCATGAAACCTCCTTTCCTGCATTACAAGATTCAAATAAATCAGAGACAGAATATGTCCCTATGTCTTTGTTTCAGAATTTGACTACCATTGCTCTGCCTCCGATCTCTCATTCAGTGGGAGCTCTTATGATGTCTACTTCAGTTGAATATAATTCTCATACTGAGAATGAAGAAGTGAGTGTCGATAATGTTTGCTCTTCATTTACCTCTAAAATTGGGGGTCTGCAGAACAGAGCAAATCCTCCCCTAAATAGCACTCATGTCGCAGGAACTTTGGAAGAGCATCCTTACGGTGAGCATTTTGGCTCACATTATTCCCAATTGGCTGGGCAACCCACATGGTGGTCTGCAACTCCACCACATCCTGCACATTGTGTTTGATGCACCCCACATCCCTCACAACAGTTGTCCCCACACCACGCAGCTTCCTCCACTCCTTCGCAGGCTCCTTGCGGTCTCCCCCATGAGCTTCCCATAGGCCCTTACTCCACGGGCTCTTCACCACACCATCCCCTGCACTCACCTGCCTTCGCGGTCTCCCTGCCACCACCGTGTGTCCTACCTACCAATGGTGACGTGGCATCCCCCTCCCGCAGACCCAGCTCCCTACACATACGGTCAATGTAGGCAAAGTAATACACCTCTACAAGCCCACTCTCCTGCGATTTGCTTGCACCCTATGTGGATAAAAATCCACAGGATTTTGAATACCCTGCAGATAGGAAAATAAATAGGGACATTATCAGACACATTAACAGTGGGAGTGATGTTAATTTACATAAATAGGGAACACATAATGATTCTACTACTCCAACAAAGAGTCAATTGACGAAATCAACCAGATAGAGGTGACCTCCTGCAAAGTTCTCCGATTATGATTTACTATTTTGTGAAGAAGCTGAACCTACTTTGCTCAACTCTGATCAAACAGAGCCTGCAATATACAAAGAAGCTTGTAAAGTTGCAGACCGTGATAACTAGCACGCTGCAATGTGCGAAGAAATGGATGCACTATTACGAAATCAAACATGGGATTTGGTGTCACTTCCACCTAACAGAAAGGCATTAAGAAATAAGTGGGTTTATAAACTAAAAGATGAAGCCGATGGTCACAAAAGATTTCGAGAAAGACTAGTTGTAAAGGGATATGCTCAATAGCAAGACCTTGACATCAAAGAAATTTTCTCGCCAGTAGTCAAAATGACTACCATCCGAGCAGTATCGGGCTTAGTTGTAGCCTGGGATCTTCAACTTGAGCAGCTGGATGTGAAGACGACATTTCTCCATGGCGATCTTGATGAGGAACTATTTATGCATCAACCAGAAGGGTTCATTAAAAAGGAACAGGAATACCTTTATTGCAGATTGAAACGCAGTTTGTATGGGCTTAAGCAAGCCCCCTAGCAGTATCTTAAATTTGATAAATTCATAATTGATCACAAGTTTACTCGCAACAAGTCTGATCCTTGTATCTATTACAAGAAGCTTCCTAATGGCGAATTTGTCATTCTTCTCCTTTATGTGGATGATATGCTAGTGGCTGGCACAAGCATGAAGATCGTGAGTGAACTTAAAACTCACTTAGCAAAGGAATTTTCCATGAAAGATTTAGGGGCAGCAAAGAAGATTCTAGGAATGACTATTTTTCAGGATAGGAAAAAGAGAGAACTCAAACTATCTCAACAATACTACAATAAAAAAGTTTTGGACAGATTTGGTATGACGGATGCTAAGTCTATTTGTGTACCCTTAGCCTCTCAATTTTAGTTGTCTTCTCAATTGTGTCCAAAAATACAAGAAGATAAGGAGTTTATGGATAAAATTCCATACAAATCTGCAGTTGAAAGTCTCATGTATGCTATGGTGTCTACTCGACTGGACATTGCTCATGCCATGGGATTGGTGAGCAGATTTATGGCTAATCCGGAAAAATCACATTGAGAGGCGGTTAAGTATATCTTGCGGTATCTCAAGGGTACTTTTGATTTTTGTTTATGGTTTGGAAAGGACAAGGCAGTTTTGCAAGGGTTTACCGATTCTGATTTTGCCAGTGATTTAGACAAAAGAAAGTCTACTTCAGGTTATGCTTTCACATTTGCCAGGGCAGCAATTAGTTGGGCTTCAAAATTGCAACATACAGTTGCTCAATCAACTGCGGAGGCTGAATACATAGCTCTTTCTGAAGGAGCAAAAGAGATGGTATGGCTACAACTCTTGTTCAACAAGTTGCGTTTGAAGCAATCATATTTTGCTTTGTTTTGTGATAACAACAGTGCCATTTTTATGACTAAACATCAGACATCTCAGCCGCGGTCCAAACATGTTGATTTTCGCAGTCATTATGTTCGCCTTATGGTTGAAGAAGGCAAATTTCATGTAGATAAAATTCATACCGACATGAATCCAGCTGATGTGCTCACTAAAGTGGTTAAGTGGGAGAAGTTCGATTTCTGCCAAGCTTCTCTCGGCCTTTCCAATAACTGATAGCAAGACTAAGTGGGGGAATCTACTTGTTGCAGCAGTTCGTTGGCCTTCAATGGGAGATTGTTGGAAGTGAAGTCCAACGGACTCCTTCCTCTTGCCGCCAAAACTCTTAGCTATTCAACTTCTCCTTGCAAGGTCTTTAAGAGCTGATTGTATTTCATTTGTTGAGGTTAATTTTTTGGAGCTGATTGCAGCTATGTATATGTATAAACCAGATTGGTTATTAATCTATGATTCCCCTGCTTCAAGTGTGGACGTAGGCAATTGTTGAACCACGATAAATCTGTGTCTCACATTTATTTGTGTTGTGTGTGTTTTTAATTCTGTTTATCTGCTGTTTAAATTCGTTTCTTCATCCTAATATAATGAGTATCCAATGCACTGCTCCTAGATACATCATTCACAAGAATTCTCAACAGTTACTTTGTTCAATCAAAACATGCAGAATACTATTTACAATATCAAAATATTTGAAATATTATTAGCAACCGATTCTCAAATCGCTCTAGATATCCTGGCAAAATACAAGCTTGCTAATTACTTTCATAATAAACGTACTCCAGATTCTTCTCCAACGGTACATAGTTGGCAGACTTTTTGGGTGTTGAAAGCAAATATTTAACATAATGACTGTGATGAATAGTAAGTAACCTCTCACCATATTTTTGGGTTCCGTAATCGCTGGATCTGTATTACTCTGCTACAGTTTTATTTAAAGACAGTTTCCTTTTTATGTCTAAATTAAAAATGTTTCTAAATTTTTCCCAACGGGAAAAGTCTGCAGAGTTCCAACCAAAACATTTAAAATGCATTAATTTGAAGTTAATTATATCTGGTAACCAAGATTGGCGCCACGGAAGATGCAAATTCGCCATAATTATATTAGAAGATATATATGTTAATCGAGGACTCTCAGGGTAGTACAAGTTTGTTCGTTTGATTATTATTGAAGGAAACAGACAACGTAGAACTACTTTACTGTAAATTTGTGCAACTGAGAAAATAATACAAGGTCATCCACTGTCTCGTTGAATTGCACAGAGCTAGCACCATTTCATTTGTGGGGGAAATACAGAAATTTTGTGCTCTCAAGTCTTTGGAGAGTGAGATCTCAGCTCTACGATGTCTTGCTGTAGATATTCTAATGCAGTTGAACCAGCGAGGAAGCCCAATCTGAAGAAAAATGGGTTTGTAAAAAGGAAAGGGAACGATAGGAAATGTGATAACATAGTAAGGGCCAAAGGAACAGAGTCCCAATATCAAAGAAGAAAAGCGTTAAAAGTTATGGAAAATAACTCGGTTTCCATTAGAGACACCAAGTTGCAAGGTTTGCCAACTATTTCTAAACAGAAAAGGGAAGTATTGGCTGAAGAAGTCAATCCTGAAGCTTCTAAAGTTAGGCAACCTTATTCAACTTCAACAAAGAATTTAAAATCCAATGCCTCTAAAAATCCATTTGTAAGTTCTGCCAACTTGAAAAGCAATGGTGCAGCAACCAAGTTGAGGAAGAAGTCAATGAAGGTGATCAACAATAATTCTAATTCATCTATTATAGATGACAATAGTCTTCTCAATTTTGAGATAAGTGAAGAAGAATTGCTAGATTTCAATTTGCTACCTGATGGACTTCTACCACACAAATTGAATACTACACCTGTTTGTGCACCGAACAAATCTGGAAGACCCATTTATAGTTTTGATGGATCTAGGTTTAGTCCCCTAGAAGAGGCTTCTCTAATACTCAATAGTCCTATTGCAGATGCATATTCCATAGATTCTTGTTCTAATACAAGTGATGATGGACATTTGTTGCTAAGTGATGGAGGATTACATAGCTTTGACGGGTCTAGGTTTAGTCCCATCGAAGAGTCTTTCCTTATTCTTAATGACCCCATTGCAAATGAATCTGAAGCTATTGAACTTGAAGGTAAACTTGATTTTTGTTCTTTATTGAAAGCAGAACTACTGGATGAAAATACTCAAATCGAAGAGTTGGATGGGACATTAAAGGTAAGCTTCGAGCTCTAAAAATTGTTTGATCATTTATTGAATGTTCATTTACATGTTGATTTTTTTTAATCTCTTCCCTTGTTTTATAAAGTTGTTCTAATTGGATCTTCTTTACTGATTTCTTCTTTATAATCTTAGTTGCAAAGAGAACTACTAGAAGTAAAAAGACAAATTAAGGAGCTAGGATGGCTATTGGAGGTGAGTTTCCACAAGAAGAAAATGTTTAAATTCTACTATTTTTAAAACTCATCAGTATTGATCCAAATGTTGGTTTTGAGTGTCTATCCAAATACATTTTTCCTCTCCTTGTTTCTAAAAAGATTTTATCACTTTCCGTGATTCTTTACAAACAGTTCCTTGTATCATATGAAAATGTTCTTAAGGCCTGATATACCCTGCTTCGATATTCCAGAGTTCCC
Organism: Cryptomeria japonica; assembly: GCF_030272615.1. NCBI lineage: Eukaryota > Viridiplantae > Streptophyta > Pinopsida > Cupressales > Cupressaceae > Cryptomeria > Cryptomeria japonica. Next base: position 8,934,929 of record NC_081410.1, on the reverse strand, counting down.
TGAGGAGGACAGACATGTTGCTGCCAAAGCCTGCAAGACAGGACGTGCTAATTGCATATTAGAAGACCTTAAATCTGCAAATTTGCTCATCAATAAGGAAGGAAAAGTTAAGAATTTCCTTCAATTGTTTTTTGAGCTGTTTGGTTTCTCTTAACAGCTAAATATTTAATAGCCCGAACTGCAAGAAAAAGTGAAAGTGTAGATTATGTACACCTGAGCTTTGTATTAACAGAGGGTCATGTCCATTATGTAGCAGATTCATTGTCCAAATTTTTATGTTATATATACAATTATCTTTTCAAATAAATAAAAAATAAGTTGAAAAAACGAAACTGTAAAGTAGCAAGAACATTACCATGACGTTGATAACTAGTATCCGAATTTGTAAAGAAATAGTTAGGCAGAGAAGAATTTTGTTAATATCAAGTATTATCTAATTTTTCTTACAATTTTGTTTATTTAAAATTAACAAATATAAAAAATATATTAATGATAAAAATATATTTATATTATAAATAAATAGATTTAAATATAGTGTTTAATACATATTATTATAATTTGTTTTGTTAGACTAGTTATTATTTAGAATATCCACCATTTAAAATTAATATTATGTGTCCTATCAATTTAAATAAAATTTTGTTTTTTAAATTAACAAATATAAAAAAATATATATATATTTATCTTATAAATTATTAGATTTAATAAAGTCTTAATGTAATCTTTTTATAGCTTCAAAAATTATTAATATTTTTATCATTAAAAGGCCGAAGTCGACATCCATATTAATTTTATAAAATAAAACATTACAATAATATAGTTTTCAATATAAAGCAAGTCTAAACAGGACCATCTGGAACTACTAGATTCAGAAATTTTCAGAAAACTAGATTATCACTCAGACTCCAATTCTGGGATCTTGAGAGGTTCGTGAGATTTGAAAGCAAAAATGAGTAATAATGGATACCTTCTATGAAACTCATTTCTATCTGCTTTTGTTTCTGAGACATTTAAAAAAAAAACCCTAAATTCTTCTAATACAATTTCGATCAAACAAAGAAGCAGAATCAAAAAATTGAATTCAAAACACCTTATCAATCGTTTCCAACCCAGGAGGATGAAGGATCATCTGCAGCCTGAGAGGAAGAAGCACCAGCTGAAGAGACTTGGCCCGTGAAGGAACCCCCTACTTCCAACCCTGGGATAACCTTGCCGCTAGCTGTAACTGGGCCTCTAAATTTGATGATTTGTAATGGCTCTTCCTGAAAGCATTCCTCTGCTATGATGTAATAGGCTGCCCTATTCTGAAAAATCAAGATGTCTGAAAAAGAAAAATTCCTGTGAGTTCCTGTGGTTTAGTTGAACCTGGTGTGTTTTCAATGTTTGAAGGTTTCATAAAGACATACAATATGGACAACACAGAAAACACTGAGTTCACTAGGAATCTAATCTAACAGTTGGTGCTCCTTCATTAATGGTCATTACAATTAAGTTTTCATTTGTAACTGCTATGCATAACCTTTTCCATCCACAAATGATCACAGCTTCAAGTTTATTCACTAATTTAAAGTTTTGTAATAATGCAGAGAACATTCAAGTTTATCTTTAACATTCATGGACCATAGTGTCACCATACCATACAAGATATCATCATTTATGGAACTGGTTATTTGCAGAAATTTCAAATGACCATGGGTTGGCTGTGACTGAAAATGCACTGTTATTACGCCCAGCACTGCCCAATACTCCCACATCCAGCTCTGCCAATTTGTATGCCCAACAAGAAAATAACTACGCCCAGGTAATGTGTCACGTCTAGCAACAATCTTGATAGTACCAGCAACCTCTGTGACTGTAATTCCCATGCCTAATATAGTGCCCAGCAATGATACTTCGCTGTCCCAGGATTAATACGTGCCAGCTACTGCATAAATCGTCTTATTCTAATGGATTCCGAGCTATTGACTGTGATAGGCGTGTAGTTGCATGTATCCACTGTCATAATTCTCTGCCCTCTAGTTCGCCTAACTCTTAAACTCAGTCCCCAAAACCTACGTCCACCCTTGGCTGAGTTTCAACCTGCAATGAATTAATCCATCGCCTAGACTTCCAATCACTGTATCACTGTTATTTGTTTGAAGATTATCCAAGCCTGATATTGCACAGGTGTAGGAAATGTTACCATTGAGAGATTTCGTTTCCAGTAGCCAAAGATTTTCATAAATGAATTCCAGAAACACAAATTCCAAGAATACCTAATTTCAAAGACGCCTCTAACAGCATTTAATGCTCTCATTTATATCTCTCTTTGGGCACACTTCCCAAAACATCATAAACATGGAATAAAAGAATGGTATAATAAAATATTAATATTCCCTTAACTTTTAATTTTTCCCCTTAAACATTAGACCCATCATTAAATAATCACTAAAGTTAAATATTTAAATTTAACTTTAGGAACTTTTAATTTAATTATCCAATAATTAATGGCGCATTAAATTAGCAATCCAAATGAAGAATTAAATGCATCAAAATATGGACATCCAAAAATGCTTTAAATATTACCAGTCATTGAGCCACAACTGACTTACTATAAATAGTAAGCATCTGGAAACCCTGTTAAAACACCTCTAATTGGCCTGAAACTAAAATCACCTAGGCCAAATCCTTCATTGATCTTTGTAAAGTCTTGGTTAGCCCTTGGGACCATGGCAAAATGGGCTAACGATAGATCATTTATGACAGGCTAAAAGGGTGACATTATAGTCTTCCACTCTTGAAATTGCTTGTCTTCAAGCAATCTTAACTTTGGATGCTATAAGACATACTCACCCTCCCAAGTAGCATCTTCTACCGACAAGTTCTTTTATTTCACCAAATACTCCCTGATGACCCGTCTCCATAAAGTACGCTCCTTGGTGTCGAGAATGGTCTCAGGAACCAAAATAAGCTTCCCCTCATCATCAAGAGGAGGTAACTTTGTTGAAGGTACCACATTATGACCCAATGCCTTTTTGAGGCGAGATACATGAAACACATTATGTACGTTACTATCTGTCGGCAACTCGAGCTCATAAGCCACTTCACCAGCCATGTGGCTTCAATTTCTCTACACCACTCCTTTTGAGAGTGGACTGTCAGTAAGGCTGTAGTGTAAGATAAACCATGTCACTAACCTCAAAAGATCTCTCCACTCCATGCTGGTCTACATACTATTTCTACTGGTTCTGAGCCTTTTGCATGTTTTCCTTCAAAGACCTCATAATATCCTGACTCTCCTATAAAAGGTCATTAGCCTTAGGTACATGGCTATCACCAAACAACAAATCCAAAAAATTCAAAGTCTCGTATCCATAAAGAGCCATAAATGGTGACATCTGAATAGACATATTGTAGACACCTAAAAATGTCTCATCAATCGCATGCTAATTATTAATCTAATTAATTAAGTAATTATTTGATTAAACTAATTATTTCTTTTGATCATCACATTCAACATTTCTAATTATTCAATTTCTATTCTCAAATCAATTTAATCAGTTAATCCTCTTCTACATATTAATTATTTAATCAAGACAGAGTCTTGGTTCGAGACAATGGCGGTGGGCAAGAAATCTGCCGTGAAATCTCTTTCCATTTATTTCACAGATCATGCATTTATACCCAACCGCAAACGACGACGGATTTATAACTAATTTGAAATTTGTGCAATGTATTCGCCAAAAACTGGATTAATGAAGGTTGTTTGTGCCTTTGCAGTTTAGTTTTTCTGGTTTAACAGGTTGCAAGCAGGTTCAATGGAGGCTAATTTCACGCTCCGAACATAGAAGAAATTGGTCCCTTTCCTGGGAACGGTTTCGGACAAGCATCTGCAAGGTCTTTTCAAATACAAGGAAGATAAGTTGTGGAGTGCTACTCGGTTAATGCTGGGGGAGGAATTGGTGCATATCCATTTCCGGTATAGAACAAATATGGAGGTCTACTCTTTGATAATGGCCTGGGCGTGTGAATTCGAGCCTGAAGTGGAGAAAGTCAAGCTAACAATGAAAAAGCTTATTGATGGGGATTACTTAATTAATCTTGATTCCATCCTGGAATGGGTGATCCCCCAGACAGGAATTTGCATCTGGGAAGGAGAAGCAGAGGAGGAGATATTACCGTTTGTCAGGGGACCAAAGAGTCGTCTAAAGGAGCAATGCAGGGAATGAGCTCACATTGGCTGGGAATCCATGAAGCTCTGTGTCAAGTTGATATGAATAGACGAGGTCCTTAAGGCACTTAAGGTGGTGGCGCGCATGGAGGTGGGAAGAGAGCTCTGGGACCGATTCGAGGAGGGGAGAGCGGTACAGTTCCTAGCTAGCCTAGAAGGTGACCCAGACTTTGGGAACTTGGACTGTATTTCGAAGATGAAGTTTGAAGTGGCCAAAGGGAAAGCCTTGGCGGATATCGATGATGAGGAGAGGAAGATGCCGAACCAAAGCGACTCGGATTGAGCGGTCACGGTGCAAAAATCTGTGTTTTTTGCTTTCTGCCTTCGTTGGTTTTTAAAAAACAAAAATTTTTATGGATTACTATAATATTTTGTGCATGAATGCACAGTACTGTGTTACTTCCTTTTCTATTTTAGTTGGAACTCTGCATAGTAGGTTTGAACTAATTTTGGGTTGATGTTGAAATCCGTTTGGCCCTTGTAGATTGTAGCTATTTTCTTGAAAATCAATATATCCAAAATTACCGATCAAAAAAAAAAAATCTTTTAAATAATTTAAATTAATTAATTATTTTTCCGATTCCCCAAATTTTAATTCTAATTAATTTCATTTCACATTTTCCCCAAATTCAAATTTCATATCATTTCAATTAATTTCATTTCTTCCAAATTAACATTTCACCAAATGTGAATTTCAGTTAATTTCATGTGCATTTCAGCATTCAAAAGTCCATATTCAAATCCAAATTGAAAATGAAAATCAAATTCAATTTCAAAATCCTACAACACATGTTGAAATCAAACTGATTGATCAAATCAGTTAACTCTTCAATCACCCATTTTCACTCAAAATGATCTTTTTATGACTAATCAATCAAAACAGTCTTCTAATCCATCTAATCAGTCATCTCTCAATCAACTCAGTCAACTGACTAATCTATTCAATCCACTAGCCAATCTATTTAGTTGACTCCCCAATCAAATGAGTTAACAAATCAATCAACTATGTTAATAGATCAATCTATTGAGTTCACTGATCAATCAACACTTGAGTTCTAATCCTCACCCCTTCTGTGTTGAAAATCTATAAATTTAATCTCTTTTCTCATTTTCAAGCCAGATCACAATCTTCAAAATAGTTGTTAATCTATGCAAGAAATCCAAGTGCAATGCTTGAGAGCCATCAAAAAGCGACTTGGAGAAGAACAATGGAAGCGAAATCTAGAATAGGGAGTTTCTTAATTTAGTTTAATTTCTTCTATTTCCTTTAAGATTTGTTATTTTCATTGCACATGTTTGTATGTTTTGATTAGATAGATTTGTGATCAACTTTTCTCTAATCAATATTCAACACATATTCAAGCATGGAAACAATGGTGAGCCTGACGTGAATGATCAGATCTAACCTTCATTTTTTATTTTCTGTGATTTGCAGGTCCGCAATTGACAGTGCAGAAATTCGCACTTGCTAATATTAATCTGCAATTGATGTTAAAATCTCACACAATTGCTATTAAAATCTCTCGCAATTGCTAAAAAACCGCTGCAATTGCCAAAAAGGGCCAAAAATCAATTTTTATTTGTCGTTTCTTAATTAACTGGTCTTGCGCACCTAACCCATAAAATTTTTAAGTTCTAGAAAATTCATCTTTTTTGCATAAAATGTGTCTAATCTGATGGTAGGAAAGGTGACTTTCAAAACTATAGGTGCTAGGAGGGCAAGATAACATAGAAGATAACAAAGAACATACCAAAGGCTTCTAAAGGTAGAAAGAGAACTTTGTGCAATTGAAGAAGGAAAGGCAATCACTGAATACCACAAAAATATTCGTCGATTCCTTGCCAAATTCAACTTTTATGATGACATTGAAGTGATGGCTTGCATGATCTGGAGTGACATCACCACAAACTAAACTTCTCTCTTCTGTCTAAATTAAACTCTACCTGTTAAGTGATCCACAAGTGATATGACAGTGATATGCAATTGCTTAGAGATCGGTTCACAATTGATAGCACATTAGTTCGCAATTGACAACACAGTAATTCACACTTGATCAATAGGTAATTCGCATTTGATTAGTATTTAATTCGCAATTGCAAGTTGAAATCTTCTTCACTTTGTCTTTGATGTTTGGCACTTATTTTTGTCAGGATTACTCTCTAATTGTAAAAAGACAGAGCTTTGTAACCAAGGGAAAGATAGGCTAGATAGCCCACCATGTGTCCACTAACGTCATTTTTATCTACAGGGTTGGAGTAAAAAACTTTCTTTTGCTACTTTTAAAAAGAACAAAACACAAATCTCTTCTTTACTTCACAAATTGCTACGAGGATTAAAAATAAATACCATGCATGTGTGGAGCAACATCTCCACTTAGAGTAGAGAATCATTGCAATGAAGGGATAAAAATAATTTTGTTTCACATGTCTTTGAAGTGATAGGTATTATGCTCCCCACTTCAATGGGTGATCAGAAAACCAGACTCTCTTCTTTTATGCTTTCATTTAATTTCTGTACTTACATTGTTTAGAGGGTCTGGCTTCCCGAGTTTCCTTGAGGGGGCCAATGTGTAAGGAACGACCCAAGTGAATACGGCTAAAGCCAAGAATTCTAACTCACTCTAATCAAATTGCCTTTTGAGATGAAAATTTGGGAGACACAACATATTTGAGTTTATCTCATATCGAGCACTTTGTAGGGCCTTGAGGTCTCAATCACACTTACATGACTACATCTTTCTTGGTACTTTGTTGGGCTATAGGCCTCAATCACGCTTCCACGACTTCAAAGGGTATCTTCGAATAGAAGCCTTTATTAAAAACCATAATAATAGAGGCCAAACCGAGTCAGTAACCAAATACTTGGATTATCACAGTGCAAGGATGGGGAAGAATCTTCCCCCAAGACACTCACCATATATCTCCCAGGATGATGGGCCGATTGAGGAGCAATCTTCTTTGGTTCAATTTCTAGAAAAAGGCAAAAATCGGATGCACCCTAGGGTGTGACAGGGTTGTTTGAGCTGACGGAGTATCAAGATGTCGGATGTGGTAATACTTGTGACCTTTTGTCTTTAGGAGAGTTTGCTTGATGTGCTATCGAAAACAAAATAGGGTCTTGAGAAAGATCTCAACATTCATGAGGATTTGAAAAGATCCTTTAAACAAGTGCTATCTTTTCTTAGTTTAAATTGTTTTTTTTGCTTGTTGTTGTGTCTTTCCAATACCAACTTCAACAAGATCAAAACCCCTCAACAAGTCAAGTTTCAACATCAACATCAACATCAAATCAAAACTTTTGCAACATTCGAGAAATGGAGAAAAAATCTTATGTGTTGTGATCTTAGGTCCAAACCAATCAAGGAAACATCATGGACTGGCATTATGCATTTTGTAGGGAAGGTGAAGATTCCATCCCTTCCATTCCTATTTTGTCACCATTCATAGAAATCTTAGCTCAACAAATCAATACTTTGCAACAACAACTAAGAGACATGACTAGTCCTAGCAACCATAGGGGCTGGTTAGAAAATATGGTGAGGGAAGTGATTACCACGAGGGAATCATTATGAGGCCAACCTTCTTTTTCTTGTGAGACCATTCAAACATGCCAACCTTCATTCTCTAACAAAATCATTCCTACTCCAATTCAACCAACATTAGAGTTAGGTCAACCTTCTTTTTCTTTCAACCCAACATATCAATCATATCAATCACATCAACCCAACATTCAAACCCCTTTCAACCAAATTCAAACTCCTTTCAACCAAAAAAAAAACCCTTTCAACCAAAATGCAACCTCTTTCAACCAAAATCAAATTCCATTCAATCAAAATCTAAATCAATCATATATATTCACCATTTCATCATCCCTTGAAGTTACACAAGAACAATCCACATCATCTTTATCTAATAACACAATCTCCCAAAGGCTACCTGTAATACAAATCCAATATAATCCAAGTCATAATGCTAGTCCTATCCATGTTTTATAAATTGAAGATCCAAAGCCTCCATCTATTCCATTACCAAGAAAACCCACTTTAGAGAGTCTCATTAAAACTCCTCCCCCATGTCAAGAGAATAATCCAAAATCAGAAGAAATGAGCCATGAAATAAATTAAGAACAAACGCTTTCATCCTACCCAATTTTTTATCTAGATCCCACTGACCAAGAATCCTATGATGATCCCCTCATTCCTTTCTATTACACTTATAATAACATCCTTGTTTCTCAAGAGAAAGATGTTCTTTCAAGTCCCATCTAGCATCCACCTCTCAAGGAAGATCAGGACATATCTTCCATCCTTCCTAATAATCTCTTTCCAAGTCAATATCAAAGCATCCCTTCACATTTATGTCCTAAACAAGATCCCATTATTTTTCTAGATCCTGATCAAGATCCCTCCATCCCTTCATTTCCATGTCATAATCCTCCCTGTCTTTCACATGATCCCAATGCCTCTACACTTATGATCCTCAATACCCTCATAAACAATGATAGAGACAAATAGCTCACACTCTCAGTCCAAAATGGGGCCAAGTTACCTCCAGGGGTGGATATTTCCACAATATTACCGTCAGGTGTGACATTGAATCAAAATGTTCCTCAAGTGCCTATTGTTACACAAACTCAAGCATCATTTGCTACATCAACCCAGGGCGTATCTCAAAATACTCAAGCTGCTACAACTTTAGCACAGTCAAAAGTGGCATCAACAAGTACTAATGTTGCATCCTAGGCAACGTCCAGCATAACAATGCAAGCTACCAAGCTCAAAACATAGCTTCAGCAAATATAGTTCAACCTTCAGTTTTAGTTGGATCCACCTATAGTGGCAAAAATGTGAATCAAGGGATTATTACAATAACCGGTGGACAACTGAGAGGGGGGTGAATAAGTTTTCAATAGATTATAAAACTTTAAGCACACAAAACCTTTTATCATAATGTATAACCAAATACCGGAATAGAAGATATAACAATTAAGCATAAACATAAATCACAGAGTAATTACCAACCATCCATAACACATAACACCATGATTTATACGTGGAAAACCCACTAAAGGGAAAAAAAATGGTGGGAAGCCTACCCACAATCAGATAATACTTCTACAACAAGTATGTGATTACAATAAGAGGGGCCTGCACATGCAGGAAGGCCAAAAACCTAGAGCGCACTGCTCATCACAAAAGGAGCGTCATTGACTATAAAATAAATCTAGACTACAATCAAGAAAGATGAATGAACTACAAGAATAACATCTTCATGCTTGAGTATAGTTCTGGTTCAGCTCAATACCTAAGGTCTTAAACCTCTTTTACAAACCTAGTTCGATCACCTATGATCAACCAAAACCTTTGTATATGATTATAACTTTATCGGCACAAAGATAATCCTATAACCCACATACCACGATCTACAAAGAGATCCTACATCATATTTATACCAACCCAAGACCTAAACAGTTAGGTTGACCACCTAAAAGATAATACAATAGATCTGTTACATAATCTCGCAAACCAATGATAAACCAAGTTGGCCTAAGACCGAAACAACATAAACCAAACAATAAATCCAACTGGTGAGGCATTGGGAGCATCATCCAACACATTACATAAACCGATCCATAACCTAACAGAATAACACTAGACCCAAAATAGTTCGCCATTGGCCAAATGAAATAGCACGAATGACTGGAACATGAACATGATAACCATCAGCATCCTAATAACCTTCTAGAAGCCACACCAACACCACTTATCAGATTCACCAAAATATCTTTATCAAAGCACTGCTGGTAGAACCCTTACTGGCAACCAAAAGGCTTACTAGAACATATGATGACATCCAGATCATCAAATCCTGATCCAACTAAATGTGATACTCATCAGGAATATATGAATAACCAATCCAAACCAATTCCAACAACTGGACCAAAACCAAAGACAAATCTCCAGATCAACATGATAATCCAACCACTCTATCGGAAGTCGATAGACAACAAAATAGAGAGTGTTGACATCAATGAAAAACATCAATGTAGCACATAATCAATTCCTTCAAATTACCAACCGTCTCCCCCCTCCCCCTTTGGCATTGATGGCAACACTAGATGTGAAAAATATCCAAGTGCCAAGAAGTGCCAAACAAGTCTTCCTCGATGGAAGACATCCAACAATCGCGCCAAAATGATATGATAATGAAGTTCTGAACCAACAAACCAAACTCCCCCTGTGAATGATATCCCTTTTAAGCTCTATTTTTTACATAAATATCTCTCCCCCTTTGACATCAATGCCATAAATCTGACATAAACATCAAAGAAAAGTCATAAAACCTTTGAACCACACAATTGACTAATCCCCTTGAGTAGTAGCACCACTGCATCAATCCGAAAATGAATAATAACACTGATAAATACATACCGGACTGATGCTAATCAACATCGCTCAAGTCTCTACCATAGGGGAAGAAACTCCCAATCTGTCTTTAAAGTACTCAAATGATTCCTTAGGCAAAGGTTTAGTGAAGATATTTGCAATTTTCTCTTTAGTGTTTACATAAACTAGTCTGACTTGATTTGCTTCCACCTTCTCCTTCAGAAAATTATACTTGATAGAAATGTGCTTAGTCTTAGAATGAAATACCAGATTCTTTGATATGCCAATAGCAGCAGAGTTATCACAGTGAATAACTACCAGTTCATTACAATCCACCCTTATATCCTTCAACATTTGCTTCATCCATAGAACTTAAGTACAGTTAGTAGCAGCATCAACATACTCAACTTCAGCAGTAGAAGAAGTACATGACTGTTTCTTGTTGATCCATGAAACAAGTTTCTTTACAAGAAAGAAAGCTCCACTAGATGTTCTCTTTTGGTCATCAACATCTCCAGCCCAGTCAGCATGTGTATATGCACATAGTGTAAAGCCATCATTTTAGGATACCACAAACCATACTCAGTTGTTCCTTGCAAATACTTGAAAATTGTTTTCACCCCACTCTCATGATTATCTCTAGGATCACTCTGATATTTTGATATAATACAAACTACATTCATTATATTCGGTCTAGTCTTAGTCAGATATAAAAAACCTCCAATCATAGATTTCTACCTTGTAGGATTTATCGGAGCTGATGCATCATTCTTTGTCAATTTCTCACTTGTAACCATAGGGGTACCAACTGGTTTGGAATTTTCCATACCAAATTTCTTCAAAAACTCTCTAGCATACTTAGTTTGATAGATGAAAATACCTTTTTCATTATGCGTAATCTACAAATCTAAGAAAAAATTCATCTCCCCAATCATAGACATCTCAAATTCATTCTTCATATTTTCAGAGAATTCCATACATAACTTATCCTCACCTCCAAATATGATATCATCAATAAAGACTTCAACAATCAATATGTCATCATCAATAATCTTATAATATAAGTTACCATCAGCATTACCTTTAGTGACGCCAAGCTTCAAAAGATATTTGTCCAATCTAGCATACCAAGCTCTAGGGGCTTGTTTCAATCCATATAAAGCTTTCTTTAACCTGCAAACCATGTTTTTCTTATCTGAAAGTGAATATCCATCAGGTTGCTCAATGTAAACTTCCTCTTCAAGATCTACATTCAGAAATACGCACTTAACATCCATTTGATGAACCTTGTATTTCTTATGAGAAGTATAAGCAAGAAATAATCTCACAGCTTCAATCCTAGATAGCGGAGAAAAAGTATCATCATAATCAATTCCTTCCATCTAAGAATATCCTTTATATACCAATCTAGCCTTCTTCCTCACAACTTGTCCATCCTCATTCAATTTATTCCTAGAAACCCATTTAGTTCCAATAACATTCTTATTTTTAGGTCGGGGAACTGAAGCAATCACCGATGAGGAGGGACCTCAAGGAGATCAATTTGGATTGGTCACAAAGAGTAAACACAACGAAAACACACAGATATGATGGAGGAAATGCAAAATAGATAGTTTTATTGCATGAAACTTGATTACATCCAACCGGTAACAATCAAGTTACAACATACCAACACACAGTCTATCTTCTAGGCACAATCTATCTATCTGATACTTTTATTGATTCTAATTGATTACATTCTAAAGCATGATTAAAAATATATATATATATATATATATATATTGATCCAAAGGATCCAGTTAGCCCAAAAAGGATCAAAGCTCGAAGAACAAGACCTAACGTGCAAAATGAATAAGGTCGGCCTCCACCAAGAGATTCCTTCGAAAAATCCAAAGGATGAAATGTAGAAGGTCGGCCAGACGCCAAGAAACATCGAGATCAGTTCTCAAGGCTCTGCAAGCTTCAGAATAGATTCTGGTAGATCATCAGAATAGGTCTCAGGAAACTGGTAAAAAAGGAACAATCGGTAAGAAGAAACTGTCATGGAAACTGGTGGCGATATCTTGCCGGTAAGTGATCCAAATGAGATGCAGTTTGAAAGCAAGAAAGATGATCAAGTCTTAAAGTAAAATCCAACTCCATAGGATTCGATGAGAAAAAATTGGGACACACAGATAGGAAAATTAAAACTGCAAACAAAACAGAAAAGAAAATGTTTTTGGTTGATGCAAGATTACGGTGAACTGGGGATGCTCCTGCATGAGACATACGGGGTTGATGAAAAAAAGTGAGCCTGTCACTTTGCTGGGGTCAGAGGGAAACTAAGGCGGTTCACCTCTGCCTAAGAAATCCAAGATGAATCTTCAACTAGTCTGCTCTTCCACTTCACAAGATATTCTTTGTACTGACTGTTTCGGGTACTACGCCCATTCCTACTGTCCAAAATCTCTTCAATCTAATCAGGTTCCTTTCGGGGCAATTGTTTCTCAAGGTCTACAACACTATCCTCACTGAATTATGGTTCATGGTTCTTATGAAAATCTGCAATGTTGAATATAGGTGTGTAAAGCGGAAAATCGCGATCGAACCCTAGTTGCTCTCCCCTCTTCCAACTCCAAGGAGAGAGAAGGGAGAGTCACTCTAGGGTTGATGGTTTTCACTTAGGAGGGACTTTACATTCAAAAGAGGGGTTGAAACCCACAAGATCCAATCCCACACAATGCAAGATTGGATGCTAAATGTGTTTCAAGGGTTAAGAAAGCAAGGCTACCCTCTTTTGTAAAGAATGTTGATAGAAGAATTAAGCTAGGAATGCATAGAAAGTGACAAAGATTCGCTTATAAAATGAGATAGGGATATAGGATGAAGCTGCGGACCTGGAATTAGTAGTAAAATGTCAATACGGCGCTGTCCTGCAAATTTGAGCAAAAGTTGTCGGGACGATGGCGCCCGGCGTGCACACGGTCCTCCGAAAAATCCGCGAAACGAAGGGGGATCTGTTCGTCTCTGCACAAGGATTCCAAATCTTCAATTTCAGCCGCGTACCTGCAACCTACACACAGAAAAGTGAAGACGATTGGGGGGTTAGGGATTAGGGGTTTGCCTTTAGGTCAAACCCCGGTTTTGGAATTAACCAAGAAATGAGAAATGCTGTAAATGTAATGTAAAACAAGTACTAATACCTTGTTGTAAGGATGTTTGTATCCTTATGTGCGAAGGTATAGATGTTGTTGTTTGTTGTATGTTGTATGTTGTATGTAGCATGTAGTATGTGATCTCCTCTTCAATGGTTGAATCCTTGTCTTGAATGCAACACTTAGCCTTGAATGGAGACTTAGAATGATCAATTGCTTGAAAGAATGCTTGAATGCTTGAATGCTTGAGTATAGTTTCCACGCCTTTTCCATCATATCGAATGAAAGAGGAAAATGCCATTTATATACTTGCCAATTAGGGTTAATAGACTGATTTTCCCGACCTTAGGCCGACCAGGAAAGATAATTTTCCAATTTGCAAACATAAAGACCCGAAGTCCAAAAGAGACCGGGCCCAAAATAGGACCCAGGGACCAGGGCGCTGGGCGCCATGGTCCGGAAGGACCAGGGCGCTGGGCGCTTTGGTCCCATCTCCCGGGACAGCAGGGTGCAAAGGAGGTTCAGGCCAGGGTGCAAGAAAATGCAGTTTTCAGTGTCATAAACAGGTTTCGGGGTCTCCATTCAGGTTGCGTGTTGCGTCGCCATCGTGAAGATCGAAATGCAGTCGAAATTGCAAGTGTCACAATTTTAGGACGCTACATTTAGCCCCCACTTTAGCGGGAGTATAAGCGTACGCTCATACTTCCGGTAAAGTACAAGGAAACAATATTGAAAAACTTTCACCATGTCAAGGAGGCAAGATACACCAAGCCCCCAGTGGACTAAGGATCTTACGACTTCGATTGACACAGTAAAAGGGAAGATCACGAGGGAGAACCATGATTGTCAGTAGTAAGGTTCCCTCACTATGAGTCATGCAAGAAAGATATCAAAAATTTTCAAGGCAAAGCTAAATTTGTTAAGAAATTTTCAAGTATCTTGAAAAGATATGAACGGGATGTATGCCCCCCTACGTTAAAGCGATCACACATGCCTCACCGGGGGTGATTGCTTTAAGGTAGTGATACATATAAGAAATGAGAAAGGAGCACGTTATCACAAGGATTTAGCCCCCAAGTGTGAGATAAGCCCAAGGATAATAGACACAAAACACAAAGCACAAGGTGACTTCGCTTTCCTCAGGGTCAGTATGTTGTATGATAATTCATGTATATCATATGTATGTATGCATAATTGTTCTTCATTCCCCAATCAAGGAAGGTCACCTAGAAGAAGGGAACACATGTGTCTTTTGAGTCAACATGAGAGAGATCGAGAGATCTCAATGCTTTGCATCGTCCTCAAGTAGACAACACTAAGGACAACAAATAGAAGAATGAGAATAACATATAGAAGAAGTAACAAAAGAGAGGGGGAGAGAATCTGCTATGCTAATGAAACTAGTCTAGCATGTCATCTACCCCCCGATCTTGCTGATCAATGTTTCGGGAAGGTAGGGAACACGCTAGAGGAGGAACATCCAACACAGCAGATGGAGCTATCACAAGATCCAAACAAGGGCTATGTTCATACCCCAAGCCACGGTGTTCTAGTCTAGGAGCTAGGATAAGTGCTTTAGAAAATTCATTAGATAGATGGTTATCAATATCAACAAGTTCATATTCACTATCAGAATGAACAGGAGTAACATTTTCATCATGAATAACATTTTCATCTATATCATCATCAAGATTTATAAAAATAGGATCTTTAACTCGCACAGGATCAAGACCATCATGCATCTTATGTTTAGGAGATTTTGGCTCAATCGTCGGCTGAGGAGAAAATGGAATAATGCTTGTTGAAGGTGTTTTTGGGGATTGCAAAGTTTGAGAAGCAGCTGCCTGAGCTCTAAGACGACGCTTTCATCGGCGTTCACGTGCAGAACGATTTCGTCTAGTCTTAGTAGGAAGTTGAGAAGATTGAGGAGGAGGAATGTTCTCATCCTTATCACTTGGGTGTTTAGGTTGTGGTCTCTTAGGCTGGATAATAGGAGAAGAGGAAGGTCTCTTCTCTCCATAAGAGGAAGGAGGAGGAATTGCTCCATATAAGGGAGGAATATTTGGTTTAGGAAGGAGACCAAGTCCATCATGACGAGGAGGGATAGGTCTACTTTTAGAAGGTTTATTAGGCATAGACATAGTCACATCCATAGGAATGGGTTGGGAATCTTCTTGAGGAAAGACATTGGTTTTATCTTTCAAAGGAAGAACTTCCTTCTCAAGAATGATAGGAATGTCAAGTTTGCGTGTTCTAGGTTCACTAAGAGATAGGATCATGTCTTTTTTCCACTTTTGATAAGATTTGAAAAGATGATCACTTCGCGGTGGAAGAGATTGGAATTGTTTAGGCCAAAAATAATCAATAGGAACACTAGAGGTTCTTTCAGCTGGTTTAAAGAGACTATGATTGACAGTAACAACTTCACCATTATGGGGAAATTTCAAACACTTGTGGATAGGAGAAGCAATAGCTTTCATGGAAGATAGCCAAGGATAGCCAAGCTTCACACGAAATTGTTCGGAAGATGGAATAATAGCAAAGTCCACATCAAGGGATTTGTTACGGACCTCAATAGGTAATGTAATAGAACCAATTGCAGGAGAAGAAAATGCATCAAATAATTTCACAATCACATCTGTTTTGTCATAGATCACTTGATTCAATTGCAAAGTAAAAAGAAATTCTTCAGTAATAACATTAACCATGCACGAAGGATCAATAAGCACTCCATGGCAAGGTGTGTTCTTGACTTTTGCAACTATATATAAAGGACCATCAGGTGCCCTGATAGTTTCACTGGAATCAAATGTGATGGAAGGTTCTTTAGGGTTTTCTTGCTGCTCCACAAAGTTAATCACATTCGGAGTCATAGACACAAGATCATCAGGTGAGACAGAGGAATCAATAGTATCAATTGCATTAAAGGTATGAGAAGGTAATGGATCAGTGAAAATCTGAAGATTTTGGTTAGGAGGAGCTACAGATGTGTTGCCTCTATCATTCACTCCAGAAACAGAAATAGTATTATTATCAATCAAATCTTGAATTTTCCCCTTTAAAGAAAAACATTTTTCAGTATCATGCCCAGGTTGACGATGAAATTGACAAAAAGATTTGTTATCAAAATAAGGTGAAGTAATCTTTGTAGGATCAATTTGCCTTATAGGAGGAAGAGTAAGCACATTTTGTTCCAATAACTTATTCATAATACTATGCAATGATTCATTCAAAGGAGTAAACTTTCTTTCTCTCTTGAAAAACTTAGAAATAGGAGACACACCTGATGCTGCATTCACATTGTTGTTGATGATGTTTTCATTGAATTTAATGGACTCTATGTTCGGTTTAAACTTCCCAAATGGTTGTTGACTACTATCACCCTTATCACTCGGAGCCATAGGATGTGATTGTTCCATTTGACTCACAGTCGGTTGATAATTGTGAAGAGTTGCACACAACTGTTGGAAAGAAGTAAACTCAGAAAACAGGAGTTTGTCTCTAATGTCTTTTTGTAAATTAGAAATAAAGATTCTTTGAATATCATTGTCAGACACTGGAAAAGAAATTTGAGCATACAAATGCTTATATCTACCAATGAAATCAGTCACTTTTTCTTTAACACCTTGTTTACAATGCATTAAATCAATCAAAGTAACTTTAGGACTTATATTGTTTTGAAATTGTTGAATGAAAGCATTTGCAAGTTGTTCGAAAGAAGTAATAGAATAGGAAGGCAACGAGCAATACCATTGTAGGGCTTTGTCTCTTAATGTTCTAGTAAACAGTTTTGCAAGCAACCTTTGGTCATAAGCAAAATCAGTACATATTGTTTGAAAGGTCTTAACATGTGTTAGAGGATCACCCTTACCATTATAAAGCTCCAAATGTGGAATTTCAACATGTTTAGGGGGGATAGCTCGAACAATATCAAGAGAAAGTGGGCTCGCAACATCAAAGGTGGGCACACTAAACTTGGATTGATTCATAGAGGCAATTTGTTGCTGTAAAGAAGAGACAGTTTGTGCAAGATTATTAATGGTCGCTTCAGTCGAAGAGTTCATATTAGACGTGTTAGATTGTGATGGAGGTGTTATGTTATTGAAAGAAGGTAGAGAGTAAGGTGGTGGGACACTATGATAGTTAGTCATAGGAGATGATTGGACAGGAGGAACACTACAAGGAGGAATGGAAGGGTTAAATGAATTGCCCCCTTGTGTCATGTTCATTTGTGGAGATATAAGAGGAACACTCACTGAAGGAATGAATGAAGAAGTTGGATTGATTGAAGGAAGAGGGTTAATTGAAGAAGAGGGATTGCCCCCATGACTGGTGATCATAGGAGGAATGTCTTGTATTGAAGTAGTCATTATGTTTGATGTAAAAGTAGGTATGCTAGCAATAGAAGTCATCAAAGGAATAGAATGATTGACTTGAGTAGGAGGTTGTGTATAACCTAAGGTTTTGGCACAACTCTTCATAGGCATCACATTTGAATCCACAATGTGTGCAATACCACGCAAAATATCAATTCCATTCTTATCACTTTGAAGCATACATTTTAGACCCTCAATTAAAGGAAGAGCTTGACTATCAGGGTATTCTTGAGACATCCATTGTCGAAAATCGTCAAATTGGTTATCCAATTTTGAAAGTTGTTCTACAAAAACCTCATGGAGAGCTTCTTCATCATTAAGAGGATTAGAGGAATTACCCATGTCCTCGTTAAAAAGACCATTCAAATTAGGTTCCATCTCCTCAGTAATTAAACCTTGGAAGGACTTAATTCTAAGGCTTCGTCTAACGGGAATAGTGTAAGTAGGGCTTATTGTTGTAAAACTCATGCACTAAAGAAAGAGAGAAGATTTTGAATTTTAGAGGTAGCAAATTTCAGTAAAACCAGCCAATCTTCCAGATTTAAGCTGTTAAATGCAATCAGGACAATCTCCCGAAATTTCGGAAAAAATGTCTGGGACCGTGGCGATCGGGGTGCACACGGTCCTCGCAACTTTTTTCGAAATTTGCAGGGATGAAAGTTATGATGATTTTACAGCTAACCTGAAAAAATTGAGTGATTTTACGATCTGTAGATAGGCCAAATTAAAGTTGCAATCCCAAAATTGAACCCTACCAAGATTGTCAAAAAAATGCAAAATTTGAATTTTGAAAAAAGAGAGGGAAACTGAAATTTTGAATTTTATGATTTTAGAGGGAATACCAAAAGCAATGCAAGTTTTGAAATTTGAAAATTGACTCAATTTCACGCAAAATTCAATTTTGAAAGCGGAAATCAAAGTTGTTGTAATTAAGCACTTAATTTCAAAAGTCACAAATTGCAAAAATTTGGATAAATCACTGAAATTTCGAATGAATGATAACACACTTTTCAGATTTAGGACTATAAGAAACACAATTTTGACACAAATTTCAATTTCAACAATTTTTGAATGATTAGAAGCCTCAATCCAAGCAATCACTAGACCAACTTTGACTGTAATTTTGAAGGTGTTAAAATTGATAAAATCAACCAAAATTCTGGATTTTAGCAGAAAAATACAGTAAGATCTCACTCCCGAAATTTCAGAAAAAATGTCAAGGACGATGGCGCTCGAAGTGCACATGGTCCTCACAACTTTTTTCCAAATTTTTAGGGATGAAAGATATCGTGATTTTATGCTGGAATCCAAAGTTACAGCCGATTTGGAAATGTTTTGATCAGTGAAATTGTCGGACAAAGGTTGAATCAAGAGGGTTTCAAAAATTAGGGTTTTGACACTTAACCACTTAATTTTCAAAATTAAAGCACAAATATGAATTGATAATTTGTAATAGAAGGGTAGATCTGAAACAAGCATCAACAATTAAACATTTCACAAGTTTAATTACTTAAAAAGAAAATTTAGGGTTTTTATGCAATTCACCTCTAAAATTTTGCAAAAGATCAAACATGGAAATGTAATCAAGGAATCCAATTTTCAGATCTAACTATGACTAATCAGAAAGGATGTTCACATCGGGTTCACCAAAATGTAAAGCGGAAAATCACGATCGAACCCTAGTTGCTCTCCCCTCTTCCAACTCCAAGGAGAGAGAAGGGAGAGTCACTCTAGGGTTGATGGTTTTCACTTAGGAGGGACTTTACATTCAAAAGAGGGGTTGAAACCCACAAGATCCAATCCCACACAATGCAAGATTGGATGCTAAATGTGTTTCAAGGGTTAAGAAAGCAAGGATACCCTCTTTTGTAAAGAATGTTGATAGAAGAATTAAGCTAGGAATGCATAGAAAGTGACAAAGATTCACTTATAAACTGAGATAGGGATATAGGATGAAGCTGCGGACCTGGAATTAGCATTAAAATGTCAATACGTCGCTGTCCTGCAAATTTGAGCAAAAGTTGTTGGGATGATGGCGCCCGGCGTGCACACAGTCCTCCGAAAAATCCGCGAAACGAAGGGGGATCTGTTCGTCTCTGCACAAGGATTCCAGATCTTCAATTTCAGCCGCGTACCTGCAACCTACACACAGAAAAGCGAAGACGATTGGGGGGTTAGGGATTAGGGGTTTGCCTTTAGGTCAAACCCCGGTTTTGGAATTAACCAAGAAATGAGAAATGTTGTAAATGTAATGTAAAACAAGTACTAATACCTTGTTGTAAGGATGTTTGTATCCTTATGTGCGAAGGTATAGATGTTGTTGTTTGTTGTATGTTGTATGTTGTATGTAGCATGTAGTATGTGATCTCCTCTTCAATGGTTGAATCCTTGTCTTGAATGCAACACTTAGCCTTGAATGGAGACTTAGAATGATCAATTGCTTGAAAGAATGCTTGAATGCTTGAATGCTTGAGTATAGTTTCCACGTCTTTTCCATCATATCGAATGAAAGAGGAAAATGCCATTTATATACTTGCCAATTAGGGTTAATAGACTGATTTTCCCGACCTTAGGCCGACCGGGAAAGATAATTTTCCAATTTGCAAACATAAAGACCCGAAGTCCAAAAGAGACCGGGCCCAAAATAGGACCCAGGGACCAGGGCGCTGGGCGCTCTGGTCCCACCTCCCGGGACAGCAGGGTGCAAAGGAGGTTCAGGCCAGGGTGAAAGAAAATGCAGTTTTCAGTGTCATAAATAGGTTTCGGGGTCTCCATTTAGGTTGCGTGTTGCGTCGCCATCGTGAAGACCGAAATGCAGTCGAAATTGCAAGTGTCGCAATTTTAGGACGCTACAAGGTGAAATACTTAGACTATCCAGTAGCTCCACTTCATATGCATTTCCAGAACTGAACTTCCTCAAAATATTACAGGGTCCAAACTTCTTCATCTGCAACTTATTATAAGTTCCAACCAGGAATCTCTCTTTTCTCAAATATATCATCACTTCATCGCCAACTTCAAATTCCTTATGTCTCCTCTTTTCATCTGCCTTCTCCTTGTATTTTCTAATCATGTCTTCCAAATATTGTTTAACCCGAATATGCAATGCTACCATGTGATCTGCAAATTCTTCTGCTTTTGAACTCTTCTGGACTTCACTGTTAATGTCTCTCAATTCTGTTATTCCTCTAGGATGCACTCCAATAACAATCTCAAAAGGTGTTTTTCTGGTACTTCTATTCACTGAATTGTTATAGGCAAAATTTTCTTGTGCAAGGATCAAATCCCAACTTCAGGTTTTATCTCCGACTAAACATCTCAACAAGTTTCCCAAACTTAGGTTAACTACTTATGTTTTTCCATAAGTGTTTAGATGAAAAGTAGAACTGAACTTCAAATCTGTCTTCATCTTCTTCCAAAGTGTTGTCCAAAAATAGCCAACAAACTTAGTGTCTCTGTCTGAAACTATGCTCTTAGATAATCCATCCAATCTCAACACTTCTTTGAAAAACAAGTATGCTACATGCAATGCATTTGATGTCTTCTTAAAAGGTATGAAATGAGCCATCTTTGAAAATCTATCCACTACCACAAATATAGAGTCATTCCCTCTTGGTGTCTTAGGCAATCCAAGTACAAAATTCATGCTTATATCCTCCCAAGGTCTTACCGGTACTATCATAGGTTTATACAATACCACATTCTGACTACTACCTTTTGTAACTTCACAAACTCTACAACTCTACACATATCTCTTAACATCCTTTTGAATTTGGGGCCAAAAGTATTGTTCACTCACCAATGCAACTGTTTTATCAATGCCAAAATGTCCGGCTAAACCTCCACTATGTTTCTCTTTGACTAGGTTATCTCTCATGGAACTCTTAGGTATGCATAACTGAAATCCCTTGAATAACATCCCATCCTAAATGAAATAATCCAACCATTTGCTCCTATCAATTATAATCGATTCTCTACATGATTTCCAAGGTTCTGCAAAATATGGGTCTTTATCATACAAGGTCTTCAATTATTCAAAACCTAATACTGTCACTCTTATCTCTGTCAACAAATTCCTTCTCCTACTCAATATATCAAAAAATTTGTTAGCTTTCCCACTTCTATGCTTCAACACAAAGGTGTAACTCTGCAAGAATTCTACCCATCTCATATGTCTCTGATTCAACTTACTCTAACTGTTCAAATATTGCAAAGCTTGATCATCTATATTTTACACAAACTCCTTAGGCAACAAGTAGTGTCTCCATTTCTTCAAGGCTTGAACTATGGCAGAAAATTCCTGATCATACACTGAATATCTGTTATGGGCATCATTTAATTTCTCACTAAAATATGCTATCGCCCTCCCTTCTTGACTCAAAACTTCTCCTATTGTTGTTCCACTTGCATCACAATCCACTTGAAATACCTTATTGAAATCTGGTAAAGCTGACACCGGCTACTTAGTTACTTTCTACTTCAACAATTCAAACTTGTGTTTGCTCCGGTGGTCCACTTGAATTCCTTCTTATCTCCTCTCATGGTCTTAGCCATAGGGTTACAAACTGAACTGAAATTTCTGATAAACTTCTAGTAAAAACTAGCCAATCCATGAAATGATCTTACCTCTCCAATGTTTTTTGTTGTAGGCCACTCAATAATGGCTTTCACTTTCTCAGTGTCCATCTTTGAACCATCCTTAGATATTACAAATCCTTAATAGACTAACTCATCCTTCATGAAAGTACACTTCTTGATATTGATCAACAACTTTTTTCTTCCCTCAACCTCTACAAAACTTGTCTTAACTGCAAAATTGCTTCTCTTTTTTTCTATTGAAAATCAGAATGTCATCCAAATACACAAAAACAAACTTACCCAAGAATTTCTTTAATACCTATTTCATCATCCTCATGAAAGTACTTGGTGCATTAGTCAATCCAAAAGGCATCACCAACCATTCGTATAGTCCTTTGTTTGTCTTTAATGTTGTCTTCCACTCATCACCTTCTCTGATCCTGATATGATGATATCCACTCTTCAAATCTATCTTTGTAAAGTATTTTGCTCCACTCAAAAAGTCTATTATGTCATCTATCCTAGGTAAAGGAAACCGGAATTTTACTATGAGCTTGTTTATTTCTTTGGAATCGGTACACATCCTCCATTCTCCATTCTTCTTAGGTGCTATACTACTGGTACTATACAAGGGCTTAGACTCTCCTGGATCAAACCTTTCTTTGACAACTCCTACACTTGTCTACTCAGTTCTTCATTCTCGGTCGGTGTCAGTCGGTATAAAACATTCTTAGGAAAACTAGCTCTAGGAACCAAGTCCATGCAATGAATAATACTTCTAATAGGTGGCAATTCATCAGGTACATTATCTGAAATGATGTCCTCGTATTCTTTCAGCAAATCTCTTATCTTTTCTAGGTGTTCTCCTTCTGGTTCCGGACTCTTAGTCTTCTTAGGAATTAAGGCAAAACACACATTATCATGTCTCAGTCCATCCATAAATTTCCTTCCATCTACTAAATAGATTATGGTATTCGTATAGACATCATTCTTCAAAGGTTCCTTGAAAGGTAACAAGGTTTGATGCATCCCATTGGCAACAATAGTGTATGTTTTCTTCCTCCCATCATGTATTGCCTATCTATCAAACTGCCAAGGTCTTCCCAACAAAAGATGACAAATATCCATAGGCATAATATCACACAAAACTCCATCATGGTAATTCCCAATTTTCAATTTTACCAAACATTGTTCACTTATTAACAACTTATGTTCATCCTGAATCCATGCTATGTGATAAGGCTTAGGGTGTTTCAATCTCTCCAATTTCAAATTAATCATGATATCTTCTGAAATAATATTATCTAAACTATGACTATCAATAACAACTTTACAACACTTACTGGATACCTTACATCTAATTTTGAACAATTTCTTCCTTTGAAAGGGTTCTTCATCTCCTCTGATATGACACAAAGCTCTCCTCATCATCAACTGTTCTCCATCTTCCAATTTATTGTCTGATCCGATGGGGTTTTCTTCCACCATTGTTGCTCTTCCAATAGCCTCTATCTTCTTACATTCAAATGCATAGTGTCCTTCTCTTGCACACTTAAAAAAGGCTCCTCTAAATGTCCTCTTGTCTTGTCTTACAAAGTTCTCATTCTGGTAACCATTCGATTCTCTCCTCCGATAGAAATTTTTATCATCCTTCCGGTATCAATTATGTTCTTTGCTCACTTCCTTGTCCTTGTTCTGATCTATACTGGTTCCTCTTCCTCTAGTATATTCTCTTCCTCCTTGAAATCTTCCTCTAGTAAACCTTCCACCTCTACTTCTCTATCTCTGCTCATGTCTTTTATTCAATTTCTCTTCAGCCTTTAGTGCATACTGGTAAGCCTCTTCAATACTCTCCAATTTGATCATATTGATTTCATCTTGTATAGACATCTGGAATCCATTCAAATATCTTGCAATCTGTTCAACTTCATCATCAACATGTCTAGATCTGATGTTGAATTTTTAGAATGCTTCAGTGTATTCCTTCACACTAGATTCCTTATTTCTCAGGTTTTGTAATTTTTGGAACAAATCCACTTGATAATTCATCAAAGAAAACTTTATTTTTAACTTAGAAATCATCTGATCCCATGTCTTAATCTTTTATTTACCTCTTCTTTGTCTATCAACTTGCAAATGCTCCCACCAAAGAGATGCATGACCTTTCAACCGGGTACAAGCATATTTCACCTTCCTCTAATATGTCATGTTTTCAAAATCAAAATACTTCTCCATCTCTGAGATCCAATCCATCAATTCATATAAATCTAACTTCCTATCATATTCCGGTGGGGTAAAATGAGATTTACTGTTCACCATACTCAAAACCCTTAAAAACCTTTCTTCATCCGGATCAACTGCCACTAGGCTCACTTGTTCTGTAGGGGCTTCTTTTCCTTGATCTTTTCTTACATCTTCAATATGTCGACCTCTTCTCTAGGATGTCTCCATGGCCTCTAACCATGCTGCTATTCCTCGCAACATCTCCATCGTGCAACAGGGTCTATATTTTCATGTGCTCCACTCTTCCTAGTTCCTTGTCATGCCATTGATTCACACAAGTCCTCTACAATTGTAGGTCGGACCTGCAATCCGCCAACCTACAACAAAATTCAGGACATGCAACCTCCGAAATGAAACTTTTCTTTGATAGAACTTGAAGCAGTCATCGGTGAGGAGGGACCTCAAGGAGATTAATCCGGACTGGTCAGCAAGAGTAAACACAATGAAAACACATAGATATGATGGAGGCAATGCAGAACAGATAGTTTTATTGCATGAAACTTGATTACATCCAACCAGTAGCAACCAGGTTACAACATACCGACACACAAGCTTGGTAGAATAGGTCACAACCGGGACCTTGAATCATAAGATTTATCTTCTAGGCATAGTCTATCTATCTGATACTTTTATTGATTCTAATTGATTACATTCCAAAGCATGATTACAAATATATATATATATATATATCGATCCAAAGGATCCAGTCAGTCTAAAAAGGATCAAAACTCGAAGAACAAGACCTAACGTGCAAAATGAATAAGGTCAGCCTCCACCAAGATATTCCTCTGAAAAATCCAAAGGATGAAATGTAGAAGGTTGGCCACATGCCAATAAACATCGAGATCAATGCTCAAGGCTTTGCAAGCTTTGAAATGTGTTCTGGTAGATCTTCAGAATAGGTCTCAAGCAACCGGTAACAAAGGAACAATCGGTTACAAGAAACTATCATGGAAACCAGTGGCGATATCTTGTGGGTAAGTGATCCAAATGAGATGGGGTTTGAAAACAAGAAAGATGATCAATTCTTCAAGTAGAATCCAACTCCACAGGATCCGATGAGCCAAAACTAGGACACACAGAAAGGAAAACTGAAACTGCAAACAAAATAGAAAAGAAAATGTTTTTGGTTGATGCAAGATTGATGTGAATCGGGAATGCTCCTACATTAAGAACTAAAGTCCATGTGTTGTTCTTCTCAATCTGATCTAATTCCTCTTCCATATATTTCATCCAACATTCATCTTTACAAGCTTCAATAACTGATTCTAGTTCAACTTGAGAAATTAAACATACCTCATCAATTGCCAACCTTCTTCTTGTCATTACTCCTTTGTTCTTGTCTCCAATGATCTGATCTTCTGAATGATTTAACCTTGCATACCTAGGAGTATTTTGACTTTCTATTCCTCTGCTCTGATCTTTAGTTATTGTTGAATTTTAAGATACTACCAAGGAAACCGGTTCAACATTTTGTTCTGGTACAGGTGCTATCAGTTGAGTTATGATCATTTCCACTTCTGGTTCTCTATAATAAGTTCTGATTTGACCTTTGTACAACTCATCTACCTTGACATTAGCACTTTCCACAATTCTCTGCAATCTTTTGTTATAACATCTGTATGCTTTGCTTTCATTCTATAATAACCAAGAAATATCCCTTCATCACATCTAGGATCAAACTTTCCAATGGAATCATCTCTTTTAATATAGCATTTACTACCAAAGATTCTGAAATACTTAACTATAGGTGTATGACCAAACCATAACTCATAAGGTGTCTTATCGGTGTCTCCTTTGACATGAACTCTATTAAATGTGTATACTATCGTGCTCATAGCTTCTCTCCAATAGATATGAGGCAAATTAGCTTCCATCATCATAGATCTGACCGCATCCAATATAGTTTTGTTCTTTATTTCCACAACACCATTCTGCTGAGGTGTCTGAGGAGTAGACAACTGTCTCCTTATCCCATGCTTCTCACAAGAACTGTTAAATTCACCACCCTGATCTTACCTTAAGCATTTAATCTTCAACCCTATCTCTATCTCAAATTTAGCTTTAAAGATCTTAAACTTTTCAAAAGCTTCAAATTTCTCCCTTAGAAAAGTAACCCACATCATTCTAGAATAGTCATCAATGATTAGCATGAAATATCTATCACCTTGAAAACTCTTTATTATAGCAGGACCACACAAATCAATATGAATAAGATCAAGAACATCATTAGATTTGTCTTGTATACTCTTAAAATAAGTTCTGACTTGCTTTCCCATTTGACATTCCTTACATACCAGATTATAGGGCTTCACAATCTTAGGTATATCTCTAATAGCCTTAGTTGAATTGATCTTTACAATGCAATCAAAATTCACATGACACGACCTCTTATGCCATAAATAACTCTCATCAACTTGTGCAATCAAACATGTCTTCTCACCAAAGTTCAAATGAAAGATGTTACCTTTAGTCTGCGTACCGTTTGCAATTTCCAATCTAGATCTGTTAATGATTTTGCATTTTCCATCCTTGAACTGTAATTGAAATCCCTTATCCGCCAACTGTCCTACACTCAAAATATTATGCTTTAAACCTTCAACATAATAAACATTATCAATGTTATGCTTACCATCCAATGATATAGTTCCTCTTCCTCTGATCATACATGCTTTGCCATCTCCAAATCTAACCAATCGAAAATAAAATTCTTGCAAAGATAAAAACTTCCTTTTATCTCCAGTCATATTATGTGAACATCCACTATCTATCACCCATTCATCCTATTCTTCAATTTTAGAAGAAAGGGTCTTTTCCTCATTTTGAACAATAGGTGCTGGAGCATCTTCCTTGATGGCCAAAAATACCTATTCCTTTCCACTACCGGATCCACTAGCTAAATCTTGTGTCGATTCATCATCAGAATCAGTCATACCTTCCTCGTCTGCATAGTAACATGATTTGTCCTTATTTCTCCTATACTTATGCTTGTTCTGATAATCATGGTTAGGCCTAAAATATCTTTTATCTTTCTCTTCAAATCTTGAATTCCTTTTAGGACATCTAGATGCAAAATGACCTATCTTATTACATGCAAAACATTTAAAAGGTGATTTTCCTTCATATTTCCTGTCAGACCTTTAGGTACTTTTCTAGCAAATAGGGCTTCAAGTTGCTCAAAGTCATCATCTTCTTTCTTTATTTCCTCTAGTTCCTTCGTATATAAGGCTTTCTAATCACTCTTTCCGGTTGATGATGCAGATGTGTGAAAAACAGATTCAGTCTTTGCAACTCCTTGAGGATCAAATTCTTCAAGCTGAAAAGTAGATAATTTTTTAACCAAAGTATCCATGTTAACAAAAGTGTTAGCCATTATTCTCAACTCATTAATTGCAGTAGCCTTCATCTTGTAAGCTGGTGGCAAAGCTCTCAATACTTTAGAAACAATCTCATCTTCGCTCAGAGATCCACCACAACATTGAATTCCCATAACAATTTCATTAACTCTTTCCATAAAAGCAGCAATCCTTTCATCTTCTTCCATCTTTAGATTCTCATACCTTACCCAGTAACCATCAAGTTTGGCAATTTTAATAGTAGGATCACCTTCATTTGGATCCTCCAGCTTATCCGATATAGCCTTCATAGATGATTGGTCAGTTAATCCCATAATTTGCTAATCAGAAAGTGCACTTAAGAGTGATTATCTAGCTCTACAATAATTCTCAATGTCCTTATCCAAGGTTGTCGGAGGAGGATTTCCAGATGCTAGATTATGAGGAGTATAGTCTTTCTCCATGCCCTCTCAAATCTCTTTCCCAATACATCTCAAATGAGTTTCCATCTGAATCTTCCATACCCTGTAATTTGTCGAATCATACTTAGGGGTTTCTCTTCAGAAAATAGATCCAATTGAATTGTTTGTTGCCATAGGATCTTCCTCAAGTGGTTAAGCTTCTACAGAGAGGACCACGCTCTGATACCAATTGTTAGGATAATCGGTGGACAACTGAGAGGGGGGGTGAATCAGTTGTAAATAGATTATAAAACTTTAAGCACACAAAACCTTTTACTAGAATGCATAAACCAAATACCAGAATAGCAGATATAATAATTAAGCATAAACATAAATCATAGAGCAATTACCTACCATCCATAAAAAATAACACCATGATTTGTATGTGGAAAACCTAGTAAAGGGAAAAACTATAGTGGGAATCCTACAGTCAAATAATACTTCTGCAGCAAGTAGGAAGGCCAACAGCCTAGAGCGCACTACTCATCACAAAAGGAGCCTCACTGATTACAAAATAAATCCAGACTATAATCCAGAAAGACGAATGAACTGTAAGAATAGCATCTCCTATGCCTGAGTATAGTTCCTGTTAAGCTCAATACCAGAGGTCTTAAACCTCTTTCACAAACCCAATTTTGATCACCTATGATCGACCAAAACCTCTGCATATGATTACAACTTTATTCACATGCAGATAATCCTATAACCCACATACCACGATCTACAAAGAGATCTTACATCATATTTATACCAACCCGGGACCTAAACAGTTAGGTCAGCCACCTAAAAGATCTATTACATAATCCCATAAATCAATGATAAACCAAGTTGGTCTAAGACGGAAACAACATAAACCAAGCAATAAATCCAACCGATGACACATCGAGAGAATCATTCAACATGTTACATAAATCGGTTCATAACCTAACATAATAACATCAGACCCAAAATAGGTCGTCATAAGCCAAATGAAACACCCCGAACAACTGGAACACAAACATGATAACCATCAGCATCCTGATAACCTTCTAGAAGTCGCACCAACACCACTTATCGGATTCACCAAAAGATCTTCATCAAAGCGTTGTCAGTGGAACCCTTACCGGTAACCAAAAGGCTTACTAGAACATATGATGGCATCCAGATCATCAAATCCTAAACCAACTGAATGTGATACTCATCAAGAACACATGAATAACCAATCCTAAATCAGTCACCATTGAGGAGGGACCTCAAGGAGATCAATCCAAACTAGTCAACAAGATTAAACAAAATGGAAACACATAGATATGATGGAGGCAATGCAGAATAGATAGTTTTATTGCATAAAATTTTATTACATTCAACTGGTAACATCTGGGTTACAACATACTGGCACACGGGCCTGGTAGAATAGGTCACAATTGGGACCTTGAATCGAAAGATCTATCTTCTAGGCACAATCTATCTATTTGATACTTTTATTGATTCCCATTGCTTACATTGTAAAGCATGATTATAAATATATATACCGATCCAAAAGATCCAGTCGGCCCAAAAAGGATCAAAACATGAAGAACAGGACCTAACGTGCAAAATAAACAAGGTCGGCCTCCGCCAAGAGATTCCTCCAGAAAATCCAAAGGATGAAACGTAGATCATGGAAAAAGGTCGGCCACACACCAAGGAACATCAAAATCAATGCTCAAGGCTCTACAAGCTTTGGAATGGGTTCTGGTAGATCACTAGAATAGGTCTCAGGCAACCGGTAACAAAAGAACAATCGGTAGCAAGAAACTATCATGGAAACTAGTAGCAATATCTTGCCGATAAGTGATCCAAATGAGATGTGTTCTGAAAGAAAGAAAGATGATCAAGTCTTCAAGTAGAATCCAACTCCACAAGATCCGGTGAGCCAAAACCAGGACACACAAAAAGGAAAAGTGAAACTGCAAACAAAAAACAAAACAGAAAGGCAAATGTTTTTGGGTAATGCAAGATTGCTGTGAACCGGGGATGCTCCTGCATGAGACATATGGGGATAATAAAAAAAAATTGAGCCTCTCACTTTGCTGGGGTCAGAGGGAAGCCAAGGCGGTTCACCTCTACCTGAGAAATCCAAGATGAATCTTCAATTGGTCTACCCTTCCACTTCACAAGATATTCCTTATATTGACTGTTCTGGGCACTACACCCAATCCTATTGTCCAAAATCTCTGCAATCTAATCTGGTTCCTTTCGGGGCAATTGTTAATCCAAGTCTGTAGCATTGTCCTCACTGAATTCTGGTTCATGGTACTCATGAAGATTTGCAATGTTGAATATAGGTGAAATACTTAGATTATCCGGTAGCTCCACTTCATATGCATTTCTAGAACTAAACTTCCTCAAAATATTACAAGTTCCAAACTTCTTCATCTGCAACTTATTATAAGTTCCAACCGGGAGTCTCTC
The DNA here is from genome assembly GCF_030272615.1 of Cryptomeria japonica. Lineage (NCBI taxonomy): Eukaryota > Viridiplantae > Streptophyta > Pinopsida > Cupressales > Cupressaceae > Cryptomeria > Cryptomeria japonica. The sequence goes on along the minus strand of NC_081410.1, from coordinate 8,903,733 downwards.
TTTTCTTAGATATACTATCACTTTATTGCCAACTTCAAGTTATTTATGTATCCTCTTGTCATCTGCCTTCTCCTTATATTTGATGTTCATGTCTTCCAAATGTTGTTTAACCTAAATGTGCAATGCTGTCATGCAATCTGCAAAATATTTTGCTTATGAATGCTTCCGGTCTTCACTACTAACTGTTAGGGTTTCAAGCAGATCCGAAGCAAATATGAACTAACAATTATATGCAGATTTAAATACAAAAGATAAAGAAATAAAAAAGGACACAGATAACACAGAGATTTAACGTGGTTCACCCAGAATGGGTTATGTCCACCATACACAGCCGTCCAATCTTTCTTATTATCCAGCAAAAATAGTACATCAACCTTACAATGCCTTAAGCATCCCAGCCGCTTATAACATGCGTTTTTAGGGCAACAAACAAAGTCGGCCTTTTTTAGGGTTTTATTACAATGTCGGTTTTCATCAACAAAAAATGGCAAAAAAAAATTTCTCGGGGGCTGCCGCCCCCGAACCCCTGCCCGGGGCCCAGCCCGACCCCAAACCCCAGCAAGAATACGTGCTGAGTGTACAGTACTTTGCTGATCAGTTGCCACATTTCAACAATCTCCCACTTGGAGACTGATACTACATGACACCACTATACATGCAACATCCGCTGGATTAAACACTACGACTTGACTGGTATAAATTCCACAATTATTAATCAAGAAGACCAACAGAAACTGATGAAGAAATCAGCTTCTCCTGTGGAACTGCCTTTGTGAACATATCGGCAGGATTCTCACTTGTGTGAATCTTCTCAAGTCATAACTGACCCTCCTCCAAAATAGTCCGGATGAAGTGGTACCTAAGCTGAATGTGCTTTGTCCTTGAATGAAAAGCAGAGTTCTTCGCAAGATGAATGGCACTCTGGCTATCAGTATACAATGGGCTATCCTCTTGTGTCTGACCCAATTCCTTCAGAAAATATTGCAACCAAATCATCTCTTTGCTGGCTTCTATAGCAGCAACATACTCAGCTTCAGTGGTTGAAAGTGCAACAACCTTTTGTAGCCTAGAAATCCAACTGACTGCAGTCCCCCCTATAGTAAAAACATACCCTGTAGTACTCCTCCGTGAATCAATATCACCCGCTAGATCAGAGTCAACAAATCCACTTAGAGTAGCATTAGATCCTTTGAAACATAATGCCTTCGTAGTAGTTCCTTTCAAATACCGAAGAATCCATTTCACAGCATTCCAATGTTCCATACCCAGATTACTCATAAACCTGCTCACAACTCCCACTGCATGTGTAATATCTGGCCTTGTGCATACCATTGCATACATCAGACTATCAACAGCTGATGAATACGGGATGTTAGACATTTTATTAACCTCTTCCTGTGCCTTTGGACACATCTCCTTAGTCAATTTGAAATGACTAGCCAAAGGTGTACTAACTGCTTTTGCATCCTGCATGTTAAATCTTTTCAACACCTTCTTTATATACTCACTTTGGGACAAATTCAAGGTTCTATTTTTCCTATCCCGTGTAATCTTCATACCGAGAATTTGCTTAGCTGCACCCAAATCCTTCATAGCAAATGACCTGGCTAATTTCTGTTTAAGATCATTTATATGTTGCATGTTAGACCCAGCAACAAGCATGTCATCAACATAAAGCAACAGGATAATATAACTACCATTATCAAATCTCTTAAAATATACACAATGATCAGAATGACATCTATGATAACCGTGTTCAGCCATGAAACTATCAAATTTTAAATACCATTGTCGGGGTGCTTGCTTTAGGCCATACAGACTTTTCTTCAACCTGCACACCAAGTTCTCCTTACCTTTGACCTCATATCCCTATGGTTGCAACATGTAAATTTCCTCCTCCAAATCTCCATGGAGAAAAGCTATTTTGACATCTAATTGTTCAAGATGTAAATCATCTGCAGCCACAAGACTAAGTACAGTTCTAATTGAAGTCATTTTTACAACTGGAGAAAATATTTCATCATAATCTATACCCTTTTTCTGTGCAAAACCTTTTACCACAAGTCTGGCCTTATATCTTTTCTGACCTCCTTCCTCCTCCTTCAGCCGATAAACCCATTTGTTAGGCAAGGCTCTTTTTTCTGCAGGTAAAGGGACTAAGTCCCAAGTCTTATTTTTCATCAAGGAGTCCATCTCCTCTTTCATGCCTAGTTGCCACTGTTGTTTGGCATCCACCTGCATTGCTTCTTCATATTCTTCTGGTTCACCAGAATCTGTTAATAAAATAGAATACAAAGAAGGAGAAAATCTTTCAGGGGGTCTACTTGTCCTCGTAGAACGTCTAACACTTGCAGGAGTTTATGGAACAATCTGTTGTTACTGAGCATCAGGTACCTGTGGCATTTCATTTTCAGGAATCTCATCCAACACCACATATTCTTGTTTGTCTTGTTCATGCTTCTTTTCCTGCATTTGTTCTTTATACATAACCTTCTCATTGAATATAACATCTCTACTTCTAATTATTTTCTTATTTTCAAGATCCCATAACCGATAGCCATATTCATCTATCCCATATCCAATGAAGGTACATTTCTGAGATTTAGCATCAAGCTTGGTTCTGTTTTCTTTATCAACATGGACAAAAGCTTCGCAACCAAAAGTTTTTAGAAAAGAATAATTTACCTTTTTACCAGTCCATGCCTCCTCTGGAATACCACCATCCAAAGGGGTTGAAGGTCCTCTATTTATCAAATAGACAACAGTATGTACAACATCTGCCCAGAAATGTAAGGGCAATCCAGCATGCAATCTCATGCTCCTCGCACGTTCCATGATGGTCCTATTCATTCTCTCTGACACACCATTTTCCTGTGGAGTTCCTGGAACTGTCTTCTTCTTTCGAATCCCATTTAAGGAATAATAATATTCAAATGCTTTGCTGCAATACTCACCTCCATTATCCGATCTGAGACACTTCAACCTTTTTCCTGTCTCATTCTCAACCAAAGCTTTCCATTTCTTAAAAGTTTCAAAAACATCTGATTTTTGTTTTAGGAAATATACCCATGTTTTTCTGGTTGAGTCATCAATAAAAATAACATAATAACAAGAGCCACCAAGAGATGATACCTGAGCCGGTCCCCATACATCTGAATGTACAAGCTCTAACTTCTCACTCTTCTTCTCTTTCCCAACCTTGAGAAATCTGACTCTTTTCTGTTTACCATAAACATAGTTCTCACAGAACTCTAAATCAATCTTCTTTAGTCCTGGCAATAGATTTTTGGAGTGAAGGATTTTCATCCCTTTCTCACTCATGTGCCCAAGCCTATGGTGCCACATTATCAAATCTGTTCTTGCAACATTTATTGTTGTTGTCCCTGCAGTAACTTTATATGTAGCAGCTAAGGTAGAGTAAGTGTTACCAGTACACAGATATAATGTGCCTACCTTCGCACCTTTAGCTACTACTAATGATCCTTTAGTGACCTTCCACATACTGTCTGAGAAGGTAACTATGCAACCTTCACTACCTAGTTGCCCTGCAGAAATTAAATTTCTTCTTAAATTAGGAACATGTCTTACCTCCTGCAGAAACCAGTCATTACCATTCTGCAACTTGATCTTTATCTTTCCTTTTCCAACAATTTGACAAGGCTCATCATCACCCAAATATACCTGTCCAAAATCACCTTGAACATAATCTAGAAAATATTTTCTATGGGGTGTAGCATGAAATGAAGCCCCAGAATCGATTACCCAGGAATCATTAACATTATCCAAACATAAGATTAAAGCATCTTGTAAAGTATTACTTGCAATATTAGCTTCCTTACTGTCATTTTCATTTTTGTCTCCTTCTTTGTTTTTCCGAGACCAACAATCTTTCTTTAGATGACCAGGCTTTCCGCAGTACCAGCAATCTTTCTTTCCTCTAGATTGAGAGCGTCCTTTCTTTGACTTCCCTCGTGACTTCTCATTCCCAGGGCCTTTTCCTCTTTCCTTTGATCTTCCTCTGTTCTCCACATTCAAAACACTACCCGATGATGTTGGAGTCTCACCTGTGCTTTTCCTTCGCATTTCCTCGCTTAGGATAACACCAACAATATCATCAAATACCAAAGTATTTTTACCAGAGACAGAGTTACTTACAGCCATAACCAAGCTATTCCAACTTTCTGGCAAAGAACATAAAATCAAGAGAGCCCTAACTTCTTCTGCAAAGGTAATTTTTCCCGAAGACAATTGACTGGTAATTGTATTAAATTCATTTAAGTGCTCTGCTATAGATCCTCCCTCACTCATTTTCAAATTAAACAAACGCTTCATAAGAAATACCTTATTCGAAGCCGAGGGTTTCTCATACAGCTTAGCCAATGTTGCCATCAAATCTACAGTCATTTTTGCTTCTGTTATATTGAATGCTACAGACGCCGCAAGGCACAATCGAATGGATCCCAGTGCCTTTCTATCTAAAATGTCCCACTCTTCATCTGATATTGTGATCGATTTCTTTTCCTTTCCTTCCAATGGCCGCCACAAATCCTTTTGATACAGGTAATCCTCCATCTGCATTTTCCATAACTGATAATTCTGGCCGTTAAACTTTTCGACCTTGAATTTGGAATCCTCCATTGCTCCCACTCAAATCTGAAATTCCTGCCAATTTACAGAAAACCTCGCTTTGATACCAATTGTTAGGGTTTCAAGCAGATCCGAAGCAAATATGAACTAACAATTATATGTAGATTTAAATACAAAAGATAAAGAAATAAAACAGGACACAGATAACACAGAGATTTAACGTGGTTCACCCAGAATGGGTTACGTCCACCATACACAGCCGTCCAATCTTTCTTATTATCCAGCAAAAATAGTACATCAACCTTACAATGCCTTAAGCATCCCAACCGCTTATAACATGAGTTTTTAGGGCAACAAACAAAGTCGGCCTTTTTTAGGGTTTTATTACAATGTCGGTTTTCATCAACAAAAAACGGCAAAAAAAAATTTCTCGGGGGCTGCCGCCCCCGAACCCCTGCCTGGGGCCTAGCCCAACCCCGAACCCCAGCGAGGATACGTGCTAAGTGTACAGTACTTTGCTAATCAGTCACCACATTTCAACACTAACGTCTCTCAATTCTGATATTCCTTTATGATGCACTCTGTTAACAATCTCAAAAGGTGTTTTTCTGGTATTACTATTCACTGAATTGTTGCATGCAAACTCTTCTTGTGCAAGGATCAAATCCCAACTTCCAGTTTTATCTCCCACTAAACATCTCAACAAATTTCCTAAACTTCGATTAACAACTTCTATCTGTCCATCAGTCTATGGATGAAAAGTAGAACTGAACTTTAAATAGCCAACAAACCTAGTGTCTCTGTCTGAAACTATTCTCTTAGGTAATCCATGCAATCTTATCACTTCCTTGAAAAATAGGTCTACTACATGCAATGCATATGATGTCTTCTTACAAGGTATGAAATGATCCATCTTCAAAAATCTATCCACTACCACAAATATAGAATCATTTCCTTTCGGTATCTTAGGCAATCCAAGTACAAAATCCATGCTTATATCCTCCCAAGGTCTTACCGGTACTGTCAAAGGTTTATACAATCCCACATTCTGAATACTACCCTTTTCAACTTGACAAACTCTACAACTTTGCACATATCTCTTAACATCCTTATGATTTTGGAGCCAAACATACTTCTCACTCACCAATGCAACTGTTTTTTCAATGCCAAAATGTCCAGCTAAACCTCCACTATGTTTCTCCTTTATCAGGTCTCTCTCATGGAACTCTTAGGTATACACAACTAAACTCCCCTGAATAACATCCCATCTCGAATGAAATCTTCCAACCATTTTCTCCTATCAACCATAATCGGTTCTCTACATGCTTTCCAAGGTTCTACAAAATCTGGGTCTTCATCATACAAAGTCTTCAAAAATTCAAAACCTAATACTGTCACTCTCATCTCTGTCTGCAAATTTCTTCTCCTACTTAATGCATCAACAAATTTGTTAGATTTTCCACTTCTATGCTTCAACATAAAGATGTAACTCTACAAGAATTCTACCCATCTCATATGTCTCTGGTTCAACTTACTCTGACTGTTCAAATACTGCAAAGCTTGATGATCTATATACAACACAAACTCCTTAGGCAACAAGTAGTTTCTTGATTTCTTCAAGGCTTGAATTATGGCATAAAATTATTGATCATACACTGAATATCTCTTCCGGGCATCATTCAATTTCTCACTGAAATAGGCTACTGATCTCCCTTCTTCACTCAAGACTGCTCCTATTTCTATTCCAATTGCATCACAATCCACTTGAAATACTTTATTGAAATCCGGTAAAGTTAACACAGGTTGCTCAGTTACTTTCTGCTTCAACAATTCAAAACTTTTGTTTGCTCTGGTGGTTCACTTGAATTCCTTCTGATCTCCTCACATGGTCTCAGTCATGGGGTTACAAACTAAACTGACATTTCCGATAAACTTCTTGTAAAAACTAGTCGATCCTTGAAATTATCTTACCTCCCCAATACTTTACGGTGTAGGCCACTCAACAATGGCTTTCACTTCCTCAGGGTCCATCTTCAAACCATCCTCATATATCACAAATCCTAAATAGACTAACTCATCCTTCATGAAGGTACACTTCTTGATATTGATCAAAAACTTTTCTTCTCTCAACCTCTGCAAAACTTGTCTTAACTGCAACAAATGCTCCTCTCTTGTTTTACTAAAAATCAGAATGTCATGCAAATACAAAATAATGTCTTCAATACCTCATTCATCAGCCTCATGAAAGTACTCGGTGCATTAGTCAAACCAAAAGGCATCACCAACCATTCATATAGTCCTTCATTTGTCTTAAATGTTCTCTTCCACTCATCACCTTCTTTGATCCTAATCTGATGATATCCACTCTTCAAATCTATCTTGGTAAAGTATTTTTCTCTACTCAAACAATCCATTATATCATCCATCCTAGGCAAAGGAAACTAGTATTACATTGTGATCTTGTTTATTGCTCTTGAATCGGTACACATTCTCCAGTCTCCATTCTACTTAGTCGGTGCTAATACTGCTAGTACTGCACAAGGGCTGAGACTCTCCCTGATCAAACCTTTCTTCAACATCTCCTCCACTTGTCTATTCAGTTCTTCATTCTCTATCGGTGTCAATCGGTGTGCAGTTTTGTTAGGCAAACTAGCTCCGAGAACCAAATCCATGCAATGACTAATACTTCTCACAAGTGGCAATCCATCAGGTAAATTATCTGAAATGATGTCCTCATATTTTGTCAGCAAATCTCTTATCTCTTCTGAGTTCTCTCCTTTCAGTTCCGGTCTCTCATTCTTCTTAGGAATTAAGGCAAAACACACCTTCTCATGTCCCAGTCCATCCATGAATTTCTTTCCATCTACTAAACAAATTTTGGCATTCGTGCAAACTTCATTCTTCAAAGGTTCCTCCAAAGGTAACAATGTTAGATTCATCCCATTGGCCACAATAGTGTATGTATTCTTCCTCACATCATGTATTGCATATCTATCAAACTGCCAAGGTCTTCCCAACAAAAGATGACAAATATCCATAGGCATAATATCACACAAAACTTCATAATGATAATTCCTAATTTTCAATTTCACCCAACATTGTTCACTTACTAACAACTTATGTCATCTTGAATCTATGCTATCTGATAAGGCTTAGGGTGTTTCAATCTCTCCAATTTCAACTTATTCACAATCTCTTCTGAAACAAGATTATCCAAACTACCACTACCAATAACAAATTTACAACACTTATCGGATACCTTACATCTGGTCTTGAACAAATTCTTCCTCTGCATGGTCTCTTCATCTCCTCCGATATGACACAAAGCTCTCCTCATAATCAACAGTTCTCCATCTTCTAGTTTATTGTCTAATCTTGTGGGGTTTTCTTCCACCATTGTTGCTCTTTTGGTAGCCTCTGTCTTCTTACATTCAAATTCATGGTGTCCTTCTCCTGCACACTTAAAGTAGGCTCCTCTAAATGTCCTCTTATCTTGTCTTCCAAGGTTCTCATTCCGATAACCATCTGGTTCTCTCCTCCGGTATAAATTAATATCATCCTTCCAGTATGAATTACCTTATTTTCTCACTTCCTTATCCTTGTTCTCATCTATATTGGTTCCTCTTCCTCCTTGAAATCTTCCTCCAGTAAACCTTCCACCTCTACCTCTTTATCTCTGCTCATGTCTTTTGTTCAATTTCTCTTCATCCTTTAGTGCATAGTGGTAAGCCTCTTCAACACTCTCCACTTTGATCATACTGAGTTCATCTTTTATAGAGATCCGCAATCCATTCAAATATCTTGCAATTTGTTCAACTTCATCATCAAAATGTTTGGATCTGATGATCAACTTGTAAAATGCTTCGGTGTACTCCTTCACACTAGATTTCTTCTGTCTCAAATTCTAGAACTTTCAGAACAAATCCACTTGATAATTTGCCGACACAAACTTTGATTTCAACTTAGCAATCATCTGATCCCATGTCTTAATCTTTTCTTTACCTCTTCTATGTCTATGAACATGCAAATTCTCCCACCAAAGAGATGCATGACCTTTCAACCGGGTACAAGCATATTTCACCTTCCTCTGTTCTGCAGTGTTTTCAAAATTGAAATACTTCTCCATCTCCGAGATCCAACCCATCAATTCATCCAAATCTAACTTCCCATCATATTTTGGTGGGGTAAAATGAGGTTTAGTGTTCGCCCTACTCAAAACCTTTAAAAACCTTTCTTCATCCAGATCAACTGCTGGTAGGTTTACTTGATTTGTCGGGGCTTCTTATCCTTCATCTTCACTCACATATTCGATATGTCGGCCTCTTCTCTAGTTTGTCTCCACGGATTCTAACCGGAATGCTATTCCTTGCAACATCTCCATCATAGCAGGGTCTGCATTCCCATGCGCTCCACCAGTCCTAGTTCCTCTCTGCACCATCGATTCATGCTATTCCTCTGCAATTGTAGGTCGGATCTACAATTGCAAGTTGGATCTGCATCCACCGCCCTACAACAAGAAATTCAGGACACACAACCTCCAGAATGAAACTTTGCTTTGATACCACTTGAAGCATTCACCGGTGAGGAGGTACCTCAAGGATATCAATCTGGACTGGTCGGCAAGAGTAAACACAATGGAAACACACAGATATGATGGAGGCAATGCAGAACAGATAGTTTTATTGCATGAAATTTGATTACATTCAACCGATAACATTCGGGTTACAACATGCTGACACACAGGCCTGGTAGAATAGGTCACAACCGGGACCTTGAATCAAAAGATCTATCTTGTAGGCACAGTCTATCTATCTGATACTTTTATTGATTCCCATTGGTTACATTCTAAATCATGATTATAAATATATATCGATCCAAAGGATCCAATCGGCCCAAAAGGGATCAAAACCCAAAGAACAAGACCTAACATGCAAAATAAAAAAGGTCAGCCTCCGCCAAGATATTCCTTCAAAAAATCCAAAGGATGAAACGTAGATTGTGGGAAAAGGTCGGCCACATGCCAAGGAACATCAAAATCAATTCTCAAGGCTCTATAAGCTTCAAAATGGGTTTAGGTAGATCACCAGAATAGGTCTCAGGCAACCGGTAAGAAAAGAACAACCGGTAGCAAGAAACTGTCATGGAAACTGGTAGCCATATTTGTTAGTAAGCGATCCAAATGAGATGCAGTCTGAAAGAAAAATGATCAAGTCTTGAATTAGAATCCAACTCCATAGGATCTGGTGAGCCAAAACCGGGACACACAGAAAGGAAAACTGAAACTGCAAATAGAAAACAAAACAGAAAGGAAAATATTTTTGGTTGATGCAAGATTGTTGTGAACCGAGTATGCTCTTGCATCAAATCCAAACCAATTCCAACATCCGGACCAAAAGCGGAGACAAATCTCCAGATCAACATGATAATCCAACCACTCTACCGGAAGTCGGTAGATAGCAAAACAACTAGTGTTGATATCAATGGCAAACATCAATGCAACACATAATCAATTCCTCCAAATTGCCAACACGGACAACTAGCTCAACTCAACTGAATATCAATACACAATTTGCATACTTTACACCACTCGGTGGGACTTATGGTACACAATTACATGGTACGTCCACATTTTAGCAAGCTCCAAGATACTCCAACCCTATCCCTTTTCTAGGAAACACTTATCAAGTCAAACCACCATTGACTCAAACAGAGATCCTAACTTAACAAATAGAGAATCTTCAGAAGCAGATGACCAGTATGAAAACAGTTAATGATAAAAAGAGCTATACAATGGAGGACCTCTATCCTTATCCTTTTGACATAAATTTGTACATGCCACCATTTTCTCCACACTTTGAAACTCCAAGGTTCGACAATTATAGAGGGAAAGGTGATCCGCGAGATCATGTCAAGGAATTCTTCATGGCATGTATTGAGCTAGCCCATGAAGATACATACTTAACGAGGCTATTTTCCAAAAGTCTTGGAGGGACAACATTGGAATGGTTTTCACACCTTCCACCCAAGATTTCTTCATGGGGAGAATTGGCTGAGTTATTCATATCAAACTTTCCATTCAATATAGATAATCCACTTACCTTGATGGATTTATGTGCGACAAAGAAAAAGGAAGGAGAAACCTTAGCCACATTCTTGCAAATATGGAGGGGCCTATACCACATATGTCTTAGTCACATCCTTGAAGCTGAGCAAGTAGACATTTTCAATGAAAATCTCATGCCTCAAATTAATTGTCCATTGCGAATGCAGTACCTAAGCACTTTCAAGGACATCACGAAGAAGGGATCAAGTGTGAAAGAGGCCTATTAGAGAAAGGGATACTAAAACACGACAAAGATAATGGGCCAGCCAAAAATACAAACAATGAAAGGCCAAAATTTTGGCCTAAGAACAAAAATGTCACAAATGATGGAGTTGTTGATGCAGTGTTGTAAATAGAGTTCAACCAATAGTATCTCTACAAGGACCAGTTGATTCTACCAATAAGAATCAAACTCGAATAAACAACACCAATCCAATTCAGTCAAGAAATCCAAGACCACTAAGGGCAGGTGCACCCAGAAGAAACTTTACACCCCTCGGTGAACCTATTGAATCAACACTCAAAAAGTTAATACAAAGTAATGATATAACTCTACCAGAAGGTAGGACATATGAACCAAGTTTATTCAAGCCTGCTTGGTGGAATGACAATGATTTATGTGAATACCACTGCAATAAAGATCACAAGAGAGAAAGTTGCTACAAGCTAAAGAACCTCATACAAGACCTCATTGATCTAGATGACATTATTGTGGATGCCAATAAAACACCAAACATAGATCATACCATATTCAAGGATCCTTTTGTCAAGCATGACAAAGGAAAGGCTTATAGTTCCAATGTGCAAAACAACACTGCCAAATATACCAATGGCACATTGGATTATGCCATAAACACGCCAGTTTAGGAGATGCAATAGTGGCAACAATCATAATAAATCCTAAAAGCAGAGATTGTGTTGTCATCACTAGAATATTAAAGGTCACATTACAAGGGGTACCATCAAATCTACCTGGACAACAACTAGCAATTACAATGTGGTGGATCAATTGAAATGAACTCCAGCTCAAATTTCATTATTTGAGTTACTGCGCATCTCGTCATCTCGTAAGGCAGTCCTTGACAAAGCATTACAAGATTTAGTTGTTTCTAGATATATTGATGAGAACACATTCCAGTCCATGGTTGGAAACTTGGAAGCTTCAAAGGTCGCATTCACTGAATAGGATGTACCTACAAACCGACCCATGCACAATGATCCCTTACACTTGGAATCTTTGATTCACCAAAAGAAGGTTTGAAGAGTACTTATAACTGGTGGAGTTGCCTTAACATATGCACATTGCATTTGATTAAAGCTTTATGATATTCCAAACATTATATTGATCCTACCAAGAGAATCAATATCAAAGCTTATGATGATGAGGAACGCCCTTCTAAGGGTGTGGTGAATTTTCCAATAAGTTAGTGGGACTAGTTACAATAGATATCACCTTTCAGGTCCTAGACAGAGAGTTGGGATACAACATGTTGTTAGGCCACCCATGGAAACATACCATGCAGGCAGCACCATTGACTTTTCACCAATGTGTTAAGTTCCTGTACAATGGCATTAAGGTCACCATTCATGGCGACCCAAACCCTTTTCAACACTGCAATTATTTAAGGGTGAGCTCAGATAATCAAGTACCAAATAATCAGATAGCTCCACTTCACTTACAAATGGAATCCCTAAAGGTTATAGAAACACCAACATCAATACCTTGCACACCCACAACACCTCCTCTTCAAATCAAGGATGAAGGGTGTGGCGATTACTCATGTTCTGAGACATTACCAGTTGGGCAGCTATCTCCCCAATCCTTTGAGAGAGCATTACCGCAATCAATAGGCAAAGACAAAGGAAAATAAATCATCTAGTTTTCTGATGACTGCTCCTTCATCCGGTGGGGAGAACTCAATGAATAATGTTTAGAAGAAGATATAAATGGATGGTTGTATAGAGAAGAAAGTGATACTCCAAATGTCCAACTCCCTTAAGAACAATATCGTCAAGGTTTCAAAATGTTAAAATGCCATGGTTATGATGGAGCCAGAGGCTTGGGGGCACATGCACAAGGCATCTTTGAGCCCATACCACCTACAGAAAACCCTAAAAATTTGGGTTTGGGATACACTAGATCTACAAGGTGGAGAAAAATATCCCGACCAGATTCCCCAAACAAGAGGAAGTCAGAATCCTGAATCGGCTAGAAACACATTGCAAACAAATTTTCAGCTAGCTTCTCATGTAAATATAGTAATGGAAATGCAGATTACACCAGCATCAGATATATCTACATCATCATCAACAAAAACAGATCTAGCACCAACAAGGGATGGTAATTCCATATTGCCCCTATCTCTCATTCAAGAACTCAATGAGGTCTCTATCATAGAAGAAGATACAAATCAAACTACTTCCCATATATCATCAACGCAAATAAAACTCTTCTATCTCCAATTGAATTAATTGATGAAGAGGAATTTGATAGAGAAACCTATGTAGAAAGTGTAACTACTGATTCACATGATTATGAATTCCCATCTACCCACAGTTGTAGCACATATTCAGTCTTCAGAGCTGATGATAACCAACTAGAAAAAGATGATAGCATTGAATATGAAGATATACCAATCTATCCACCATCCGTCAAATATGTCTATGATAGCAATATAATTTGTATGCTCTCGGCAACATCTTCTCCAGCAGAAGAATGAGATATTTTTCTTATGTATCCTCGCTTAATAGATTGGGGGAAAAAGGAAAAACCATAATTAGACTGGTTTCAAAATGATGAAGCCATAGCTAAATTCTTGGGTGCAAGGTACAAACTCCTTTATGATGATCACAAGACTGGCTTTGCAATTGATCTAGACAGAACTACATACTTTGGAGAAGCAAGCTCCTATTCCAATCAAGACAATGATAATGAAGCAGAACACATTACTCATAATAGAATGGACTCTCTTCCTATTGATAAAGAACAATCAACACTATTGATAGAAGAAATCGAAGAAATCAACATAGGTGATGCTGAAAATGTTTGTAACATACACCTAGCAAAAGAGAAGTTTATCCAATTCTTTAAACAAAGACCAATCAATTTTGCATATTCTTATGAAGATATGCAAGGCTTGGATCCTGAATTGGTCTTACATCATTTACCATTACTGCCAGGACAAAAACCATATAAGAAGAAACTCAGGAAGATGCACCCTCATCTAGCTTTGTTGGTCAAAATCGAGCTACAAACATTACTGAAAGTGGGTTTCATTAGACCCATAGACTATGCTGAGTGGATTTCAAATCTAGTCCTAGTAACCAAGCATACTGGAGGTATCAAGATTTGTACCGACTTCAGAGATCTCAACAAGGCTTTCCCAAAGGATGATTTTCCACTCCCTAACATAGACATGATAGTAGACTTGACAACTAGAAATGAAATTCTATCACTCATGGATGGTTTTTCAGGTTATAATCAAATCAAAATTGCACCAGAAGACCAACCTAAGACAACATTCACTTATCCGTGGGGAACATATTGCTTGAATGTGACGTCATTCGGCCTTAAAAATTCCAGGTGCTACTTATCAAAGGGAAATGACCAATTTATTCCATGACATAATACACACAATCATGGAAGACTATGTAGATTATTTTCTAGCAAAATCCAACACAAGAGATGATCGTCTAAACATATTGGCTAAAATATGTGATAGACTTGAGCAATACAATGTACGGCTCAATCCAAAAAAATGTGTTTCCAGAGTAACATCCGGCAAACTCTTGGGATTCATTATATCCAATCGTGGTATTGAAATAGATATAGAGAAATTAAAATCCATTCTAGACGTGCCATCACCCACTACACTCAAGCAACTCATAATCTTGTAGGGTGGATTACAATCCATAAGGCACCTCGTCGCCCAATTGGCAGAAAAGTGCCAACCATTTCAACATCTTTTAAAGAAAGGTGTTACATTCAAATGGAGACAACAATTCCAAGAGGCATTCCAGACACTAAAAGATTTTTTTTTCTACACTAGTCTTGGTTCCACCCATATACGGGAAGTATTAAAGTCCAACTCATTGCACACTTAGGTCCACTCAAGTACTTGATGAATAAAGAAGTATTAACTGGAAGGCTTGCCAAGTGGGTCATAATACTAAGTGAATTCAACATTGAATATGTCGACAAAAAATCCATAAAGGGATAGATCATAGAAGATCAACTTGTAGAAGCACCCCTACAAGATAGTCATCTGATGGTGGTAGATTTTCTAGATGAATCAGTATGTGCACTGTCAACACAAACAAACTGGAAACTATACTTTTATGGGTCTCACATAAATCATGGAGCAGGAGCAGGATTTCTATTCATAACTCCTCAAGGAGATTCCATTCCCAAATCATTTCCCTTTCACCAATAACATTGTTGAATATGAAGCCCTGGGGATAGGACTTCATACTGTAGTACAATGGAAAAACATGGAACTACAAGTCTTCAGAGACTCATAGCTCATTATTAACCAAGTCAATGATAATTATAGTACAAAAGATGATAAGATGACACCATAAAAACAATTGGTGGATGAATACAAACAACACTTCACCAATGTAACATTTGAACAAATACCAAGAGCACAAAACAAGGCAGTCGATGCAATGGCAACAGTGGGCTCTCTCTCTGATATGCCTAACAATGGGACTCACTTTGAATTTCAAGTAGAACAAATTATTCTACCTGCTTATGAAATACCATCCATTGAATATGTATGTATGATAGCGGGACATGATTCCCCATGGTACATAGATATATATGCATACCTTCATGATCAATATATATCTCTTCATCTTTCATGAAATTAAAGAAAAATACTCATCCGACAATCAAAAAAACATTCACTCATTGTTGATACTTTATACAAAAAGAGTGTAGATGTCACTTTTCTCAAATGCCTCAATGTTGAGGAAGCACAAATCACCCTAAAAGAAGTCCATGATGACATATGTGGGGCACATTCTTCTGGACCAACTCTAGCAAAAACATTGTTGCAAATAGGTTATTATTGGCCTACAATGGAAAAGGATGCTTACAAGTATGTCCAAAGATGCAAGCAGTAACAAATACACGGAAACCTGATCCATGCACCTGCTCAAGATCTTCAACCAATAACATCACCATGGCCATTTTTACAATGGGGATTAGATCTTGTACAAAAAATACACCCTACCTCCTCCAATGGACATATGTTTATACTCACAGCTACTGAGTACTTTACCAAATGGGTTGAAGCAATCTCGATGACCTTCACAACAGGAAAGCAAATAGCTAAGTTCATTTTGAATTACATCATTTGCAGGTATGGAGTCCCCATGTTCATTGTAACTAACAATGGGTGACCCTTCAAAAACCAAGAAGTGAGTTACCAATTTCACATCCAACAACATTTTGTAATGCCCTACTATCCTCAAAGCAACGGTCAAGTAGAGGCAACAAATAAGACTATTTTGAAAATTTTAAAGAAAGTTGTCAACGACACTGGGCGAGATTGGCATCTTCAGTTGAACCCAACTCTCTTGGCCTATCAAACTGGTGTCCGCACAACCACTGGTGCCACACATTACTCTTTGGTTTATGGTTTAGAATCTATTTTGCCTATCAAGGTAGATTTCCTTCACTAAGAGTCTCTCTAAAACACACTATATCAAAAGAAGACTGCAGAGTAGCACATTTGCAAGAACTAGAATTCCTAGATGGAAAACAACAAAGCGCTCTAAATCATTTACAAGGATATAAAAACAAAATGAGAAGGAGCTACAATAAAAGAGTAAACCCACGTTGCTTCAAAGTAGGAGATATCATTCTTAAAGAAAATCAAAGGAATCTCACGAAACACGAAAAACCAGGAAAGTTTGAGCCTAATTGGTTAGGTCATTTTGTCATAACCAAAGTAGTTGGAAATGATGCTTGTCATTTGCAAACGATGAAGGGAGATCCACTCCTTGATCCCATTAAAAGTATGCACCTAAAAACATATTGCATCTAAAGGGTTGGGTTTTAATTTACTTTCTATACTTGAATATCATTTTGAATGCATTGCATTTCATATAGTTGTCTTTATAAATGCATCATATTCATAACATGTTGTTGCATCAATAACAGAGGATGATTGTCTGAATTATTCACCTATCTATACCGAAAGGAAAGAAGGTGGTCTCTTTTCCTAGATATTTGATCATGAAGTACTTAGAGGCCTTTAGTCATTCATTTTCAACATCACCTTATTATTGAGCTTTATCTATGGTTGTGTAGAGGTTTCACTATTGAACCTTGTTACCCAAAATCTATCAATTGCTATATCTCACACATTAATCAAATACTCTAAGTCATTACAGATACCTAGTTGGTCATGTGGCTAGTGAAAAATCCAAAATTCTACTTCATCGCCGTTGTGATTGTCATACCTAAGTAGGTTTCATTACTTACAAGTCAAGACAAGAAAATGAAGAAAAGAAAAGAAAAATACTATGCCAAATATCCATCTCAAGGCAAAATAAACAATGATATGTTACTAAAATATCATGTATACAAGTGCGACAATAAAATCTTGACTATGGGAACATGCAAATCTATCAGGGCTATGGACGCCTGCTGGCAATGGAGCAATATTTGAGAGATTACAGTGCATAACCTCGTTGGAGCCCTAAAAGCTTGCTGGCAGCGAGGCTCTATCCAGGATGTTTTTGAAGTTAGAATAACTCATGTAGTTAGCCACGTAGGATTCCAAGGGTCTTTGATGGATATAAGAGTCAAAATGAATTCAAATGCACACATATTGGCAAAAGAAGATCAAAGTTTCAAGAATTGATGGAGAAGTTTTATGCACCTCCATTCATAAATCTTGGCTACACAGTGTGTTAGATTGGATGGTCTAAAGTCTTTTGAGAACAAATTGAACTCCTATCTCTGAAACATTTCACACCTTCAATTCAAGCAATGCATTTCAGAATGAAGGGCACACACATTCATCCTTGTTTGAATAGGTACTACATCTTCATTTCGCATATTGCATTAGAATAACTCATATCAAAAATTCATTGTCTCCACCACATTATGCAGATCGTGTTATCATAGGTTTGCATACTTGGGGGCATAACTGAAAAAAATCATAAAAATAACTGAAAAAAATCATAAAAATCATAAAAAAATCCTTAAAAAATCCTTAAAATCCTAAGAAGTCCTGAAAAAATCATAAAAATCATAAAAATTCCTGAAAAAATCTTTTAAATCCTAAAAAGTCTTGGAAAAATCCTAAAAATCCTAAAAATAACTGAAAAAATCCTAAAAAGGCTTGAAAAAATCAACCAAAAACATTCTGATAAAGTCCTAAAAAAATCAACCAAAAACATTCAGATAAAGTCCTCCAAAATCAATCCAAAAACATTCAAATATCAATCCACAAAATAAAAAAACATTTAAAAATCAATTTAAAAACTTGCAATAAAAAGTATCATAAGAATCAAACACCCTAGCAGATATCCAGTAAACACTTCACACAAAGTTAAACAAAGGATAAGACTATCTTGTCAAAATATCTGCAATCAAGTTGATCAACTATCTAATTTATCGAATCACTATCAAACTATCAACATGATCAACATCTTGTCTTAAATAGAGTCAGTACACTCAAAACCAGATAGGTTAGTCTTATACGAGGTCCAAAAATACTGAAACCAGTCATTATCAAAATCACATCAAACGTATCAAAGCAAAGACATAGTCAGTCCAACTGCTGAGTTTTGTCTATTTTGGTTGAATCTTTTTATCAAATTGGCAAAGATCGTTGCTTTTAGCGACTCAAGGATGTCCAAAAAGTGACTAGAGGAGTCATGATGGGCATGATCCTTTTCTTTGTTTGTTGTTTGTGGTTTGAATTGATGAAGTTTTGACACAATTGTGTTGTGGGTGTCTGTGATAAGTACATTCGCTCTGTGAATGCCGCACATACCTCGACTCCCAACATAATTTCCAAAATGGAGGGTTCATTCCTTGTTTGCTACGTGTTTGTTTCTTGCAATGAGATATCTATACATCTTGGTTTCTCATACCCTGGTGTAATAAGCTTCATTATTACATAATAAAGCTCAATGATGATAATGTATTGCACTATGAGTAAAGCAATGAAGACTTTCTCATCAAAGTTTTATCAATCAAATTTTTCTTATCAAATCTACTTCTGGAATAAATAAAGGTTGGTTCAATTGATTTATCATTTCATATCATAACTTCTTATCTATTTTCCATCTAATAGCTAACATTTCTTTCAAAATTCACAAATTTCAACACCTATTTTGACACCAAAAAAAACATCACATTGCATATCACACAAATCATTTTACATCTCCATCTAATGTTGTATTAGGTCATTTTTGCACATTCACATTTTGCATAATAGTTGCACTATCACAAGCATTTCACATAGTCAATTTTAGATTATTATCAAACATAGATTCATACATCATAAAATAAAAGCTCATCACATAGACTGCATCATATCACATTCACATTAGTTGCATCATCAAGTAAGCATGCAATAAAAACAAAAACATTAGATCATTGAATGCATCATAAAATAAGGCATATCTCATCACCAAAAATGCATGTCATATATCTCATCAATGTGTCAAAATTACATCGTATCTCATGAATAACAAAGCATCTGAACTGATGTTGCTTCTATCTCTAGGTGGATCTTGCCTGCTAGATCTTGCCCCAAGATGTCCCAAAGATGTCTAAAGTGGACCCATAACACCACCACTATTGGTCCTCCATGTAGAAGACCTACTAGAACCAGAATGGCCTCTAAACTCACTAAACCTAGGAGCTCTTTGTGCCTCAAGTATAACACCATGGTAGATATGTCTATAATACAAGGCCTCCTGCGCAACATAGTAAAGTTTGTCATAATGTATGCATGCATCAGTAGCCAAACCAAAATGTTGGTCATAAGTGGCCTGAACCAACTGCATCCGCCTCACTGTATCATCTCTCTCCCTATGGAGATGATCCATCTTTGTAGTAATATCCTCCATAGCCCACTGATACACATCTCTATCCTCCATCCGCAGCTACCATAAATTAGTGACCAAGTCCTCCAAACCCCAAACCTGAGCCCTCAATATCTCCTCATCATCACCTCCCTTTGTACCTCCTATCTCCATGGCTTTGGGCATATCAATACCATCTCCACCCTCATCTCCGTCGCTACTCGATGAGCCAAAAATTGACTCACCGCTATCACTATCACTCCCATCAGAACTGCTCATAGATGCGGTGTCTCCACAGATATCCACATCTGGTATAGGAGAACCCTTCAAAGGGCTCCCACCATTTGATTTTGATTGTGTTCTTGCTTCTTTAAGAAGCCATTGTATATACAATAAGAGCCATGTTCTCATTGGTCTTAGTTTATGTCCTAATTGAGGTCCTAGGGTCATAAGTCAAAGATGAGTTTTTCTTGAAAGTAGAGGGTATGTGTGCCTTTGAGGTGTTTAGGGTCCTTCTTAGCATGGTGGTGTCCTTAGGATAGCCCAATGTGGGCCTAGGAGTCAAGAAAAGCAACATTGAGAAAGTTCCTCAAAAGTTGCAAAAGTTGCATGACAACTTTTCAAAGTTGTCAAGCAACTTTTCCACCTAGTGGTCAAAATCTTTAAATTTAGCATGCACAACCCTAATATGGGCACACAGACCAAGGAAAGGGTAGTATATGTAGTTGCAAACCCTAAGACAAAGGGTTGGATGTCAGTTTTTGTACGGCCAAAGCAAAGTGACTTGACTGTGACTGCAATTTTGTTGCCAGTCGGCACAAATGGAGTAAGAAAAGATCATTAATGGATTGATTTTCAAGCAAAACTATGTTGAGTGTCTTCTATGGTGTATTTTATTCCATTGTGAGCATTTAGATTAGGTTTTTTTTTGCAGGTTGTGCGTGTTTGTAAATATTTTGTAAACATGCTTCTCACTATCCAGTTTTGGACTAGTTTGTGTCAATGGGTTCATAACTCCATTCCCCATTGTGGAATCACCATGAAACCATGGGGAATGAGAGTACAGACCCTGTACAATACTTCAAAGCAAATAGGGCCTTTGAAGATGCAGGGAGGCCATCTAAAGACCCTCTCCTAGGCGAGACTGGATAGTGCCCGACTAGGAAGGGTTAAGTTGCAGAGGTCTTCGAGAGCAAGGAAGGACAGAGGAGGAGGCACCCTTTGGAGGAGTTGAAGAGGGGTGAATGGAGCACCATTGGTGAGAAGGAGGAGCTTCCACCAATCCAAACAAGGTGGAAAGAACATCAAACCTACACTGTGACCCCGGTAGGCCTAAAAACCCTCTTTAAACCCTTAAAGACCTTAAAATCCACCTTGGGCAGTGTACGGACACTTGGAGGTCCAAAACTAGAAATATCTTTGAGCCCTTGCCAAATTAATAGCGGGTCTTTTAGGAAGTTTCACAAGCATGTGCATCGTTTGCAAGAGGGAGCCCTAAAAGTCCTGATAGGAGGCCTAATTGGTCACAATGCTTGTAGCCCTATTTTGTAGGTAAAAGACAAAATAGTGAAATTGGTAAGGGGTAGGAAGCTTGAAACCTCTTGGGGGCACATGAATGGGTGGAAAACCATGTCTAAGACCTGACCTATCCTTGCTAGGACCTCAGAAGGTGTGGAACAAGCCAAATCCTTATTAGCCTAAGTAAGGGTTCTTTGGATCTCATGAGTAGGTGAGACCTTAGGAGCAAAAATTCAAGTTGTTGGTGGGTGGATTGGGCAAGGTCAGGGGATTCCACAAGAAGGGGAAGTCCTAGAGACCCTAGGGTGTGGTTTGTACACCTAGTGATCCAAGGAAAGGATCTAAGAGCATAGACTAGGCTAGTCTATCACAAACCCCATCCCATCAGATTGGTATCAGAGCAAGTTAAAGATTTGGTGGACCGTGCATGTCTCTATATACTGGTGAATTAGTAGGGGAGAGCAGAATGGTCACTAATGTAGAGCTGGCAAGGGAGGTAGAAGAGCAGAAGGAGAAGAATAGACTCCTTGAAGAAGCTATGAGCAAGATAAGGGATAAGCTGCAGGAAATGGTGGATCAGAGGACACAAGGACCTTGGGGTGAAGACACCAAGGATAAAGGAAAGAAAACTATAGACATAGATGACATTATACCTAAACCAGATCCCTTGTTCAATGAAGAACCTTTTGTAAAGGCTATTAAGGCTTTGAACACCAAAGCTTTTGAAAGATTGCCACATTTCAGTGGAAGGATGGACATTGATACTGTCATGGAATGGATTGAGGGTATGGAGAACCACTTTGAGTGTGAAGGAGTGATAGAGGCTCAAAAGGTTAAGGTTGCCAAATCAAGATTAAGGGGAGCAGCTTTGACATGGTGGAAGTACCTGCAAGAAGAGAGAGTTAGCATGGGGAAGCTACCTATTGCAAATTGGAAGGCCATGGTGAGTAAGATCAAGGAGAACTACTTACCAGAGGATTATGAAGTCCAACTTCATAAGAAGAGATAGGGATTGAAGCAAAAGGACCTTGATGTGACCTCCTACACCAAAGAATTTCAAAATCTTTGTCTTAGATCCAAAGTCCAAGAAGATGAATCTATCAAGGTGGCTAGGTATCTAAGCGGCCTAAAGTGGAACATTCAAGAGGAGATAAGCCTATGGACTCCCACCACTGTCCAAAAATGTCATCAGCTTGCTGCCAAGGTGGAAGAGAGGAACACAAGGAAAGGAGACTCTAATAACAGGGGTAGAGGTAGAGGTAGAGAATAAATGAATCACCAAGGTGGTTACCAAAGCAAGGCAAATGAGCAAAGGAACCAAGGAGAAGCCAAGTTGATTGAACTTAGTAGTGAAACTAATCTTAGAGGGGGCCATTCTAGAGGAAGAGGTGCACAAGGGGGTCCAAGTAGGGGTAGAGGTACTGGCAAAGGTAAGTCCTACTTTGCAACTATGAAATGTTACAATTGTGGTCAATTGGGACACCCGGCCTATAGATGCCCTGACAAGTCTACATCATCAAACAGTGGAAAGAGGGTTGCTTATGCACATGAAGACACATCAAGCAGTAAGACACCTGAGGTGGACCATATTGAATCAAAGATTGGAGAAAATCTAATGTTCAATAGGGTCTTGATAAGACGGCCGATTAAGAATGAACCTAAGCAGAGGAGAGCATTGTCTAGGGTGAGATGCAAGATCCTTGGTAAAGTTTGCAAGGTGATAGTTGATTTAGGGTCAACTCATAACATAATATTAGAGAAGGCAACCAAGAAGTTGAAACTCACAAGGATACCCCACACTAACCCATATAAGGTGACATGGTTGAATCAAGAGCAGAGTGTGCTAGTCAATGAACAGACTTGGGTAGAGTTCTCTATTGGAGGATAAGATCCTTTGTGATGTTTTACCCATGGATGCCTGTCACCTACTGCTAGGTAGGCCCTAGAAATTTGATAGGAAGGTGATCTATGATGGAGAGGAGAACTCCATTTCCTTCAAGAAGGACAACAAAACCTTTAAGATTCAGTATTTGACAGAGAATGAAGAGGGAACCTCAAGAATACCTAGTGTCTTATTGGCTACTTGTAAAGAGTTCTTACACTTGCTACATGAGGAGGAAATAGTGAGGTGTGTCATCTTTGTGAAGCCAAAGGAGGAGGAAGACAAGTTGCAGGCAGAGGTACCCAAGGAGGTGAAGCAAATGTTGCAAGAGTATAAGGACATAGTGAGTGATGGAGCACCTGCAACACTCCCACCAAGAAGGTCTATAAGCCATCAAATAGACTTTGTTCCCAGTGCATCCCTACCTAACAAAGCTGCATATAAGCTCACACCTGACCAAAACAAGGAGGTGGCAAGGCAAGTACAGGAGTTATTGGAACAAGGACTTATTAAGAAGAGCATCAGCCCATGTGCAGTCCCGGTAGTGCTAGCATCAAAGAAGGGAGGTAAGTGGAGACTTTGCACTGATTCAAGGGAAATCAATAGGATTACCATAAGGTATAGGTTTCCTATTCCTAGAATAGAGGATTTGATGGACTGTTTAGGAGGTGCTATGTATTTTACCAAGTTGGACTTTAAAAGTGGTTATCACCATATTAGGATTAAGGAGGGTGATGAGTGGAAGACTGCTTTCAAGACCACAAAAGGATTGTATGAATGGCTTGTGATGCCATTTGGACTCACCAATGCCCCAAGCACCTTCATGAGGTTGATGAATGAGGTGTTAAAAGACTTCACAAGCAGGTTTGTGGTGGTGTACCTAGATGACATTCTCATCTTTAGTAGAACCAAGGAGGAGCACCTTGAGCATTTGAGGTTAGTCTTAGAGAGGTTGCATGAAGAGAAGTTGTCAATCAACCTAGAGAAATGTTACTTCTTGAAGCAGGAGCTAGTCTACTTAGGATTTGTGGTGTCTAAGGGAACCTTGAAGATGGATCCAAGCAAAGTGGAGGCAATCTTGAATTGGCCTGCCCCTAGAATAGGGACTGAAGTTAGGAGTTTCCATGGTTTAGCCCAATTATATAGAAAGTTTATGAGGAACTTCAGTGGCATATGTGCACCAGTCCTTGACACCATAAAAGGAGGCCTTAAAACTAAGTTCAAATGGACTGAGCAGGCTGATAAAGCATTCCAACTATTGAAGCAAAAAGTAGCCACAAAACCCATCCTACTCTTACCTACTTTTGACAAGCTATTCACATTGGAGTGTGATGCAAGTGGAATTGCAGTAGGGGGTGTATTAAGTCAAGAGGAAGACCTGTGGCATTTTTTAGTGAGAAGCTCAATGAAGCAAAGAAGAAGTACTCAGCCTATGACCTAGAGTTGTATGCATTAGTGCAGTCTCTTAAAAAATGGAGGCATTACCTACTCTCAAAGGAATTTGTGGTGTTCACAGACAACCAGGCATTGAGTTACATTAACACTCAAGCGAAGCTTAGAAATAGACATTTGAAATGGATGGAATACCTCCAGTCCTTCACCTTCACCATCAAGCATAAAAAGGGGCAACTCAACAAGGTGGCAGATGCTCTAAGTAGGAAGTTGTTGACAGTTCAAGAGTTACAATTGTAGAGCATAGGAATAGAAGGTTTTAGGGACCTTTATGAAGGAGATGAAGACTTCTCATTAGCCTACAAGGTTTGCAAGGAGTTTGAGAACCATTTCCATGGTGAGTATGCAGATTACACTCTCCAAAATGGTCTCTTGTTCAAAGGTAATTAGTTATGTGTGCCTAGAGGATCCATGAGGGAAAACCTCATCCAAGAAAAACACAATGGTAGTTTAAGTGGACACTTTGGGGTCAACAAAACCTTGGATTTAGTACAAAGGTACTACCATTGGCCCAAGTTGCCAAGAGATGTGAAAAGGTATGTGGAGCAATGCGGTGTGTGTCAAAGGGCAAAAGGAGGATCAAGTAATGCAGGTCTCTATCTAGGACTTTGTAGTAGGACTCCCCAAGACAAAGACAGGTATGGACAACATCTATGTGGTAGTAGATAGATTTTCCAAGATGAGCCATTTCATTCCATGTAGGACTACACATGATGCTAGCTATGATGCACATCTCTTCTTTAAGGAGATTGTTAGGATTCATGGACTCCCATTAAGCATTGTTTTAGATAGGGACAGCAAGTTCATGGGCCATTTTTGGAAAACTTTATGGAGGAGACTAGGAACTAACTTATCATTTAGCTCAGCTTACCATCCACAAACTGATGGTCAAACTGAAGTCATTAATAGGGTGTTAGGCAACTTGTTGAGGTGTCTAACCAAGGAGTATGGGCAGACATGGGATCTAGTCATTCCACAAGCAGAGTATGCATATAATGACAGTGTAAATAGGACCATTGGAAGAAGTCCTTTTGAGGTTGTCTATGGTAGACATCCAAGGGGAGTGTGTGAACTCAGAGAACTTGGTTCCATGGAGATGAAGAGTGGTCAAGTAGAGGACATCACCCAAACCATCAAGGAAGTCCAAGAACAGGTCAAGAAAGCCATCCTAGAGTCTACTCAAAAGCTGAAAACAAAAGTGGATGAGAAAAGGAGAGAGGTTCAGTTCAAGGTGGGTGACTATGTGATGGTCCATTTGAGCAAAGTTAGGATGCAAAGTGGCAAGCCTACCAAACTGCAAATGAAGAGGGTAGGACCTTGTAGAATTCTGTCAAAATATGGTGAGAACGCCTACAAGGTTGATCTTCCTTCAGACTTAGCCATTTCACCAGTCTTCAATGTTGTTGATCTGATCATGTACAAAGGTGAGATAGCAGGACAGACTGAGAATCAAGCCAAGGTACTACAAGACTTGGATGTGAATGTCTTACCTCAAGTGAACCAACCTATAGTAGAAGAGATCTTGGAGTCAAGGATGAAGAATTCTACTAGACACCAGGTCTACATGGAGCACTTGGTGAAGTGGGTAGGTCAACCTATGTTTGAAGCTACTTGGGTTGAGGAGAGCAAGTTCAAGAAGCTTGGCATTGATCTGGCTCTTCTCACTCCCCTAATTCCTTAGTTTGTTGCAAAGGGGGAGTATGGTGCAGCAGAACCCTTCAAAGGGCTCCCACCATTTGATTTTGATTGTGTTCTTACTTCTTTAAGAAGCCATTGTATATACAATAAGAGCCATGTGCTCATTGGTCTTAGTTTAGGTTCTAATTGAGGTCCTAGGGTCATAAGTCAAAGATGATTTTTTCTTGAAAGTAGAGGGTATGTGTGCCTTTGAGGTGTTTAGGGTCCTTCTTAGCATGGTTGTGTCCTTAGGATAGCCCAATGTGGGCCTAGGAGTCAAGAAAAGCAACATTGAGAAAGTTGCTCAAAAGCTACAAAAGTTGCATGACAACTTTTCAAAGTTGTCAAGCAACTTTTCCACCTAGTGGTCAAAATCTAAGTTTAGCGTGGACAAACCTAATATGGGCACATAGACTAAGGAAAGGGTAGTATATGTAGTTGCAAACCCTAAAACAAAGGGTTGGATGTTAGTTGTTGTACGGCCAAAGCAAAGTGACTTGACTGTGACTGCAATTTTGTTGCCAATCAGCACAAATGGAATAAGAAAAGATCATTAATGGATTGATTTTTGAGAAAAAATGTGTTGAGTGTCTTGTATGGTGTATTTACTTCCATTGTGAGCATTTAGATTAGGTTTTTTTTTGCAGGTTGTGCGTGTTTGTAAATATTTTGTAAACATGCTTCTCACTATCCAGTTTTGGACTAGTTTGTGTCAATGGGTTCATAACTCCATTCCCCATTGTGGAATCACGATGAAACCATGGGGAATGAGAGTGTAGAACCTGTACAATACTTCAAAGCAAGCAGGACCTTTGAAGATGTAGGGAGGCCATCTAAAGACCCTCTCCTAGGCGAGACCAGACAGTGCCCGGCTAGGAAGGGTTAAGTTGGAGAGGTCTTGGAGAGCAAGGAAGGACAGAGGAGGAGACACCCTTTGGAGGAGTTTAAGAGGGGTGAATGGAGAACCATTGGTGACCAATCTAGAAAAGGTGGCAAGAACATCAAACCTACACTGTGGCCCTGGCAGGCCTTAAAACCCTCTTTGAAACCCTTAAAAACCTTAAAATCCACCTTGGGTAGTGTACGGACACTTGGAGGCCCAAAACTAGAAAAATCCTTGAGCCCTTTCCAAATGAATAGTAGGTCTTTTAGGAAGTTTCACAAGCATATGCATCATTTGCAAGAGGGAGCCCTAAAAGTCCAGATAGGAGGCCTAATTGGTCACAATCCTTGTAGCCCTATTTTGTAGGTAAAAGACAAAATAGTGAAATCGGTAAGGGGTAGGAAGCTTGAAACCTCTTAGGGGCACATGAATGGGTGGAAAACCATGTCTGAGACCTGACCTATCCTTGCTAGGACCTCAGAAGGTGTGGAACAAGCCAAACCCTTATTAGCCTAAGTAAGGGTTCTTTGAATCTCATGAGTAGGTGAGACCTTAGGAGAAAAAATTTAAGTTGTTGGTGGGTGGATTGGGCAAGGTCAGTGGATTCCACAAGTAGGGGAAGTCCTAGAGACCCTAGGGTGTGGTTTGTACACCTAATGATCCAAGGAAAGGATCTAAGAGCATAGACTAGGCTAGTCTATCCCAAACCCCATCCCATCAACATCCTCCTCTCCACTCTAAACCTGCTCTGCAACTATTGCTATTAGATATATCTGACCTCTATCTCATCCTCCTCGACCTCCATTTCTCCCTCCTCCATCTCATCCCCCACCATCTCTCCCTCGTCCTCTCTCTCTACCCCTGGGACCCTTGTTGTGCTTATCTACTAAGCTGCAATCAGTACATACTATCGAATCTGTCAAAGGTATGGGCCTATGTTGTAACCACCATGTATCATACTATTGTGTGGTCCCTAGATTTGCAATACCAACTAACCAACCCCACTGAATAGGCGAAAGACCATCAAACTCTACAATGGCAACATGAGGCTATACACATGCACCCCAGTCACCGATCTCGCGAGTAGTACGAGCAAAATAGGTTGTAAAATCTAGAACACCCTGAATCTCCCCAAATTGTCAGAGTACACGGCCAGGAAGATGCATATCAATAACTCTGTGACCACCAACATCTCGCCCAATAAGGTACCTCTATTGTCGATAAAAAGGAAGGTGTTGGGCATCATCAGCCCAACTAAGGCAATTAAGATAAGGTCTCCATGAGAAGTACTATAAGGTATCAATCTAATGATGCTAGTACAAAATTTTACTTGAAGCCCTATGTCTCACTCCAACTGTATATCTATAGGCATATGGCTACTCTGGCTGTAAATCTACATGTATCATAGGATGAAATATAGCTATGTGTTCCCAAGCCCATATATGGAGGAAAGTAACACCACATCCAATGGATTTCTGTTGTAAATATACAATCCCATGCATCTGATGATTGACAGTGGCAAGAAGATAGGGACCCCAAGCAAACACTCATCTATCAATAACCATATCATGAATCATTCATCCCCATCCAATAGGGAAACCATGGGTATGCCTATCAGGGATCAACAATCCAGCAACAATGCAACAAAGAACAATGATGAGATCATCCTAATCTAAATCATCCCAATGAATCTCATAACGACCCCAAATATGAAGATCATCCTCGAAACACTCAAACAAAGCACATAAGGCAGATACTCCATCACTACGATCAAATGTAACTTGTGCACCATATATGGGAATGTGTAGGATATGACACACATCCTCAAGTGTGATGGATGCCTCACCTATCAGAAGATGAAATGAGCAAGTCTCTAAATGCCACCACTCAATCAATGCAGTAAGCATGGCCCTGTTGGTCGTAACCTCAAGCAAGTGCACTATATGATATAAGCCAACTTGTCGAAGCAAAGTTGTATCCTCGGCATCTAACTCATGGCATCAATCAAGACCATCTAGCCTCGTCTGTCTCCCTATCAAGACTGGATAATTAGATCTTACATTTGAGACATGTGAAAAAAGAAAATGAATTAGATACGTCATCAAGAGAAAACACAAAAAATATTAATGGAATATCAAATGCGAACTGATTATAGAAAATGCGAACTAATTATATCAATTGTAAATTAAAATTCTCAATTGCGCACTACTAATATCAATTGCAAATTAAACAATTCAAATGCAAATAATAAATGCAAGTGCGAAAAAGTAAAGTCAATTGCACATTTATATTATCAATTGCAGATAAATTGAAAGGCAATTGTGAATCACCTATTTTTTGCACTTACCAACATCGATGAAAAAATTGGAAAAAGAAGACAAATACTTGAAAAAAATTTGAAAGACTCACCATAACACCAGTGCCAAAAGGTCTCTAATATGATCGCACTAGCTCAGACAAGCGCAACCTCGCTCTATGACCTACCATCTCGCTCCAAGGACGTCGAATGCAGTAAATCTCAAAAGAACTCCTAAAAAACAAATGAGTGCAAATGAGCTCAAATCAAAACCAATTGCCAATTTACAGCTCAAAATCAGGGTTTTTGCCACCTTAATGGTCGTGGTCCCCTTCAACTTCAACACAGTTGTAGCCATATCAAACAAGATCGAAACCTCACCAAACTTCACAATTTTTCGACCACTTTTTCCAAGGGGGCATATTTACACCCTAAGTGTCGTCGGAGCATATTGGGGCAGAAATTTTTTGTTTTCCTTGAAAAAACATCATTTCGACATTATGTCAAAGAGGGGCAAATGTAGACACCTAAAAAATGTCTCATCAATCGCACACTAATTATTCTTCTAATTAATTAAGTAATTCTTTAATTATTTGATTAACTAATTATTTCTTATGATCATCACAATCAACATTTCTAATTTTTCAATTTCTATTCTCAAATCAATTTAATCAGTTAATCCTCTTCTACATATTAATTAAATATTAATTATTTAGTTAATTGTGATATTTTCCTCAATTAAATAATCTTAATTATTTAATTAAATTTCATTTCTAATGTTTAAATAATATCTTTTAAATTATTTAAATTAATTAATTATTCTTCTACTTCCCCAAATTCTAATTCTAATTAATTTCATCTAATTTCATTTCACATTTTCCCCAAATTTGAATTTCAATTAATTTCATTACTTCCAAATTAACATTTTACCAAATGTGAATTTCAATTAATTTCATTTGCATTTCAGCATTCAAAAGTCTGAATTCAAATCCAAATTGAAAATGATAATCAAATTCAATTTCAAAATCCTACAACACATGTTGAAATCAAACTGATTGATCAATTCAGTTAACTCAGTTAACTTTTCAATCACCCATTTTCACTCAAGTAAGACTTTTTATGAGTAATCAATCAAATCAGTCTTCTAATCCATCTAATCAGTCATCTCTCAATCAACTCAATCAGCTGACTAATCTATTCAGTCCACTAGCCAATCTATTTAGTTGACTCCCCAATCAAATGAGTTAACAAATCAATCAACTTTGTTAACAGATCAATCTATTGACTTCACTAATCATTCAATTTTAGTTATCTATTAATCAACACTTGAGTTCTAATCCTCACCCCTTATGTTTTGAAAATCTATAAATTCAATCCCTTTTCTCATTTTCAAGCTAGATCACAGCCTTTGAAATAGTTGCTTATCTATGCACGAAATCCCAGTGCAATACCTAAGAGCCATCAAAAAGCGACTTGGAGAAGAACAATGGAAGCAAAATCTAGAATAGGGAGTTTCTTAATTTAGTTTAATTTCTTCTATTTTCTTTAAGATTTGTTATTTTCATTGTACATATTTGTATGTTTTGATTAGATAGATTCGTGATCGTCTTTTCTCTAATCAATATTCAACACATTTTCAATAATGGAAACACATATAATAAGTGATGTTATAATAGTATTCTCCTAAATGCAACCACTTCACCCATGTCTTCTGCTACCCTACAATATAATTATGAAGGTATCCTTCCACCCACTTCTTCACAATCTCTGACAGCCCATCTGTCTGTAGGTGATAGCTAGTGCTCAAAGTAAGCTCTATCCCACACAACCTGAAGAGCTCCTGCCAAAACTTGCTCATGAACTTGGTGTCCCTATCACTAATGATGCTCCATGGCAACCCATGCAACCTAAATACCTCTCAAAAAAATAACTCAACTACCTGAACTACTGTATAGGTGGATCAAATAGCAAAGAAGTGTGCAAACTTCGTTAATAGATCCACCACAACATAAATGCAATCCCTACCTTGGACCCTGGGAATGCCTAAAAATAAATTCATCAATGCATTGTCCCACTTCCTATTGGGAATGGGTAGGGGCTGCAGAAATCCTCCTAGGAAAGAGTCCTCATGCTTATTTTGTTGACATACAGGGTACTTCCTCACATACTATAACACTTATATCTTGAGCCCTTTCCATGTAAAGTGCTCTCTCACCTACAGGTGTAAGTTTTGAAATAATCTAGGTGTCCTGCTAATGGTGAGTCCTCGAAAGATCTCAAGATCTTCTTCTTCATAGAAGATCCTAGCACTAAGAAGATCCTCTCCTTAAAAATGATAAATTCATTTACTACTGTGTACCTGTCATCCTAGATATTGTCATCAACAATGAACCAACAACAATGCAACAAAGAACAATCCAGCAACAATGCAACAAAAAACAACGATGAGATCATCATAATCTAAATCATCCCAATGAATCTCATAACAACCCCGAATATGAAGATCATCCTCGAAACACTCAAATAAAGCACATAAAGCAAATACTCCATCACTACGATCAAATGTAACTTGTGCACCATATATGGGAATGTGTAGAATATGCCACACATCCTCAAGTGTGATGGATGCCTCACCTATCAGAAGATGAAATGAGCAAGTCTCTGAATGCCACCACTCAATCAATGCAGTAATCATGGCCCTATTGGTCGTAACCTCAGGCAAGTGCACTATATGATATAAGCCAACCTGTCGAAGCAAAGTTGTATCCTCGACATCTAACTCATGGCGTCAATCAAGACCATCTAGCCTCGTCTGTCTCGCTATCAAGATTGGATAATTAGATCCTGCATTTGAGACATGTGAAAAAAGAAAATGAATTAGATACGTCATCAAGAGAAAACACAAAAAATATTAATGGAATATCAAATGCGAACTAATTATAGAAAATGCGAACTAATTATATCAATTGTAAATTAAAATTCTCAATTGCGCACTACTTATATCAATTGCAAATTAAACAATTCAAATGCAAATAATAAATGCAAGTGCGAAAAAGTAAAGTCAATTGCGCATTTATATTATCAATTGCGGATAAATCGAATGGAAATTGTGAATCACATATGTTTTGCACTTACCAACATCGATGAAAAATTTGGAAAAAGTAGACAAATACTTGAAAAAAAATTGAAAGACTCACCATGCCGCCAGTGCCAAAAGGTCTCTAATATGATTGCACTAGCTTAGACAAGCGCAACCTCGCTCTGTGACCCGCCATCTCGCTCCAAGGATGTCGAATGCAGTAAATCTCAAAAGAACTCCTAAAAAACAAATGAGTGCAAATGAGCTCAAATCAAAACCAATTGCCAATTTATAGCTCAAAATTAGGGTTTTTGCCACCTTAACGGTCATGGTCCCCTCCAACTTCAACGCAGTTGTAGCCATATCAAACAAGATCAAAACCTCACCAAACTTCACATTATTAATTGCTAGCATATTTTTGAAAAAATGGTCTTAATTTCACAATTTTTCGACCACTTTTTCCAAGGGGGCATATTTACACCCTAAGTGTCGTCGGGGCATACTGGGGCAGAAATTTTTTGTTTTCCTCGAAAAAAAATCGTTTCGACATTATGTCAAAGAGGGGAAAATGTAGACACCTAAAAATGTCTCATCAATCGCACACTAATTATTCTTCTAATTAATTAAGTAATTCTTTAATTATTTGATTAAACTAATTATTTCTTCTGATCATCACAATCAACATTTCTAATTTTTCAATTTCTATTCTCAAATCAACTTAATCAGTTAATCATCTTCTACATAATAATTAAATATTAATTATTTAATTAATTATGATATTTTCCTCAATTAAATAATCTTTATTATTTAATTAAATTTCATTTCTAATGTTTAAATAATATATTTTAAATTATTTAAATTAATTAATTATTCTTCTACTTCCCCAAATTCTAATTCTAATTAATTTCATCTAATTTCATTTCACATTTTCCCCAAATTTGAATTTCAATTAATTTCATTTGCATTTCAGCATTCGAAAGTTTGAATTCAAATCCAAATTGAAAATGAAAATCAAATTCAATTTCAAAATCCTACAGCACACGTTGAAATCAAACTGATTGATCAATTCAATTAACTCAGTTAACTTTTCACTCACCCATTTTCACTCAAATCAGATTTTTTATGACTAATCAATCAAATCAATCTTCTAATTCATCTAATTAGTCATCTCTCAATCAACTCAATCAACTGACTAATCTATTCAGTCCACTAGCCAATCTATTTAGTTGACTCCCCAATCAAATGAGTTAACAAATCAAACAACTCTGTTAACAAATCAATCTATTGACCTCACTGATCAATCAATTTTAGTTATCTATTAATCAACACTTGAGTTCTAATCCTCACCCCTTCTGTGTTGAAAATCTATAAATTCAATTCCTTTTCTCATTTTCAAGCTAGATCGCAGACTTTGAAATAGTTGCTAATCTATGCACGAAATCCCAGTGCAATACCTAAGAGCCATCAAAAAGCGACTTGGAGAAGAACAATGGAAGCAAAATCTAGAATAGGGAGTTTCTTAATTTAGTTTAATTTATTCTATTTTCTTTAAGATTTGTTATTTTCATTGCACATATTTGTATGTTTTGATTAGATAGATTCGTGGTCGTCTTTTCTCTAATCAATATTCAACACATTTTCAAGAATGGAAACACATATAATAAGTGATGTTATAATAGTATTCTCCTAAATGCAACCACTTCACCCATGTCTTCTGCTGCCCTGCAATATAATTATGAAGGTATCCTTCCACTCATTTCTTCACAATCTTTGATAGCCCATCTGTTTGCAGGTGATAGCTAGTGCTCAAAGTAAGCTCTATCCCACACAACCTGAAGAGCTCCTGCCAAAACTTGCTCATGAACTTGGTGTCTATGTCACTAATGATGTTCCATGGCAACCCATGCAACCTAAATACCTCTCAAAAAAATAACTCAATTGTCTGAACCGTTGTATAGGTGGATCAAATAGCAAAGAAATGTGCAAACTTTGACAACATATCCACCACAACATAAATGCAATCCCTACCTTGGACCCTGGGAATGCCTGAAATTAAATCCATCGATGCATTGTCCCACTTCCTCTTGGGAATAGGTAGGGGAGTAGGGTAGAAATCCTCCTGGGAAAGAGTCCTCATGCTTATTTTGTTGACATATAGGGCACTTCCTCACATACTGTAACACTTATATCTTGAGCCCTTTCCATGTAAAGTGCTCTCTCACCTACAGGTGTAAGTTTTGAAATAATCTAGGTGTCCTGCTAATTGTGAGTCCTTGAAAGATCTCAAGATCTTCTTCTTCATAGTAGATCCTAGCACTAAGAAGATCCTCTCCTTAAAAATGATATTCATTTACTACTGTGTACCTGTCATCCTAGATATTGTCATCAATAATTCCAGTGGCCCACGTGTCCTTCACATACTCTACAGAGATCAACTCCCTCCAATTATCTGCCAACACTCCCAAAGCACACAAGTGAGGTCTCCTTGATAAAGCATCATCAACTATATTTTTCTTTCCTTTGATAAAAACTATGTCAAAGTCATAAGCCTGCAGCTTGCTCACCCATTTTTGTTGCCTATCATTCAAATCCTTTTGCCCAAGGAATTGTATCAAACTATTCTTATTCGTCTTGATTGTGAACTTGCTTCCAACCAAGTATTGTCTAAATTTAGCCAAGGTTTACATTATTGCCAATGTCAATACTGCACCAATGTCTTCCCCTGAGGCATCACAATGCAACTCAAAAGGTTTACTGAAATCAGGAATGGACAAAACTAGAAAAGTGCTCATCAACTCCTTAAACCTATCAAAACACTATTGAGCTTTATATTACCACTCAAATGCATCCTTTTGAGTCAAATATTTAAGAGGAACACCAGTCTATGAAAACCCCTCACAAAGCGATGGTAGAATCCACACAACCCAATAAATCCCTTAAGTTGTGAAATATTTCGAGGTGGTAGCCAATCTATGATAGCCCGAATCTTTTTTGGATCCACAAAAACACCCTCAATGTTGATAATGTGTCCCAGATATAGCAACTCAATCATTCTAAATGCACACTTAGACATTTTTGTGTATAGGGACTCCCACTCAAGAATGCTCAGCACAATATCAATGTGTTTCAGATGCTCCTCCCAAGTCTTACTATAAATAAGTATATCATCAAAAAATATCAATACAAATCTCCTCAACTAACCTTCAAATATCCTGTTCATACAGAACTGGAAGGTAGACATATGATAAATGGTGTTATAATGTAGTATTCTCCTAAATGCAACCACTTCACCCATGCCTTCTACTATCCTACAATATAATTACGAAGGTATCCTTCCACCCACTTGCTCATAATCTTTGATTTCCCATCTATATGCGAGTGATAGCTAGTGCTCGAAGTAAGCTCTATCCCACACAACCTAAAGAGATCCTGCCAAAAATTTCTCATGAACTTGTTGTCCTTGTCCTTAACAATTCTCTGTGGCAACCCATGCAACCTAAATACCTCTCGAAAAAATAACTCAGCTATCTGAACCATTGTATAGGTGGATGAAATAGCAAATAAGTGTGCAAACTTCGTAAACAGATCCACCACAACATAAATGCAATCCCTACCTTGGACCCTAGGTAGGCCTGGAATTAAATCCATTGATGCATTGTCCCACTTCCTCTCGGGAATGGGTAGGTGTTGCAGAAGTCCTCCTAGGAAAGAGTCCTCGTGCTTATTTTGCTAACATACAGAGAACTCCCTCACATACTGTAACACTCTTGTCTTGAGCCCTTTCCATGTAAAGCGCTCTCTCACCTTCTTGTAAGTTTTGAAATAACCTGGGTGTCCGGCTAATGGTGAGTCATGGAAAGCTATAAAGATCTTCTTCTTTATAGCATATCCTAGCACTAAGAAGATTCTCTCTTTTGTGATAGAAGCAACACTATTCACTTGGCCAACAATTATGCATTTCATAATGAAGTCAAGCACATTGAGTTGCATATCACTTCATCTTGAGTGTACTTGAATAGGGAAAACTAAAGCAAAGAATTTCCATACTAAGGTGAATCCAGCTAAAGTATTAATGAAGGTAGTAACAAGGGAGAAGCTTGAGTTTAAGAAGGATTCTCTCGACATTGTCAAGATGTGACAATAGGAATAAAGTAGGGGAGCATTTCTAAGACTTACAATAGTGGTTAGACTTTAAGTGGGGAATTGTTGGTTATGTGAAGCCCAATGGACAACCTTCTAACTTCTTTTCTTTCTCTCCAATTCAACTTCTTTTAGAAGTGATATATTTATGGATAATGTAATCATTTGATGTTGTTGTATTCTTGTGGTATGTTTAAAACAAAATAGAAATTAATAGAAAAAATTTCCCCTAATCCCTATAAATATAACCAATTTGATGAACCATGTAAATACAACATTATGTATACTTTATTTATTTCTCTTGCATCTTTAATTCTACACTTTATAATTATTTACTTGTGCTTCATATTTAACAAGGGCCTGTGATCCCATTTCATAATATTACAATTATTATTAACATCTTCAAATATAAATAGAGTAAATATCAATTGACATGAAACTAACAAGATCAATCCCAAAATACCATGTCATCAATCGCTATAATAACTATAAATATCATTATTATTGAAAAACGCCATCATACTAGGGTAACCAAATGTCTACTATTCTCTACAAGTACATTAAAAGTGTATCTCTTTGTTCCCGCCCATATATTGGTTGTAGGAAATGATAGTAAGTACAACATAATGAGTATCCAATGCAATGCTACTATAGACATCATTCACAGGAGTTCTCAATAGTTACTTTGTTCAATCAAAACATTCCGAATATTAGTCACAGCAGCCTCAAATTTGAGAGGCTAGATGGTCGTTTTTCCACTTTTGAACCCTATTTGACAGCTTAAAAAATCATTGGACCTATTTTTTTCTAAAACTGTATATATATGACACTTCAAATTATTAATAAACTGTAAAAAATAATAGTAGTAATATATATCATATAATATTATAATTTATAAAATTGATATATACTAGTTTAGAATGTTTATTATAAAAACACAAATACAAATTTATTTACAATATTTTGAAATGGAAAGATATAGTTGTTTCTAATTTTACATATTTTAATATGAAATTTTAGGATATTTTTGTTTTTTCATATGAACTTAGAAACTTGTCATAATTGAAATAATAACATATAATTTTTAAAATATTTTAATATAAATTTTTAGAAGATATTCTATATTCATATATGAATTTAGAATCTTAGTAAAATTAGTTTTTTAAATATATTTAATAAGGTTATCATAAAAACTAGTCTAACATATAAAATTTTAAAAATTTGACATTTATTATTCTTAAATTAGTAATTATTAATTGATCATCATTTAAGGTTAATATATAATATATATTATTGTATTAATTCAGAAACTTAGTAATTTAAGTTTTTTGCGTATATTACTAATTTATCATTGCTTTATAATTGTTTATATTCTTTTTATATATAAGATATC
Organism: Cryptomeria japonica; assembly: GCF_030272615.1. Taxonomy (NCBI): domain Eukaryota; kingdom Viridiplantae; phylum Streptophyta; class Pinopsida; order Cupressales; family Cupressaceae; genus Cryptomeria; species Cryptomeria japonica. The sequence continues at coordinate 8,865,669 of NC_081410.1, read as the reverse complement.
CATATATGATATGAATACAAAGAGGACAATGATTTTCTTTTACAATTAATATTTTTCTTAAAACGTGAAATAAAAGACATTGAAATGACTAAACCGTCATCAAAAATTCATATGACACGAATGACCGTCAAATTTCAGGGCCTGATTCACAATATCAAAATATTTAAAATATTATTCACAACCGATTCTCAACTCGCTTGAGATATCCTATCAAAATACAAGCTTGATAATTTCTATTATAATTAACGTACTCCAGATTCTTCTCCAACGGTAGATAGTTGGCAGACTTTTTAGGTTTTGAATGCAAATCTTTAACATAATGACTGTCTGTGATGAATAGTAAGTAGCTCTCACCATAATTTTGGGTTCCGTGATCGTTGGCTACAGTTTTATTTAAAGACAGTTTCCTTTTTATGTATAAATTAAAGATGTTTCTAAATTTATTCCAGCGGGAAAAGTCTGCAGAGTTCCAACCAAAACATTTAAAATGCATTTATTTGAAGTTAATTATATTTAGTAACCAAGATTGGCGCCATGGAAGATGCACATTTGTCATAATTATATCAGAAGATATATGTTAATAGAGGACTCTCTGGGTAGTACAAGTTTGTTCGTTTGATTATTATTGAAGGAAACAGACAACATAGAACTATTTTACTGTAAATTTGTGCAGCTGAGAAAATAATACAAGGTTATACAGTGTCTCGTTGAATTGCACAGAGCTAGCACCATTCCATTTGTGGAGGGAAATACAGAAATTTTGGGCTCTTAAGTCTTTGGAGAGTGGAGATTTCAGCTCTACAATGTCTTGTTGTAGATATTCTAATGTAGTGGAACCAGTGAGGAAGCTCAATCTGAAGACAGATGGGTTTGTAAAAAGCAAAGGGAATGATGAGTCCCAATATCAAAGAAGAAAAGCGTTAAAATCTTTGGAAAATAACTCGGTTTCCATTAGAGACACCAAGTTGCAAGGTTTGCCAACTCTTGCTAAACAGAAAAGGGCAGTGTTGAATGCAGAAGTCAATCCTGAAGCTTGTAAAGTTAGGCGCCCTTGTTCAACTAAGAATTCAAAATCCATCAAGGATAAGGCCTCTAAAAGTCCATTTGTAAATTCTTCACAGTTGAAAAGCAATGCTGCAGCAACAGTTTCTGCCAAGTTGAGGAAGAAGACAATGAAGGTGATCAACAATAATTCTAACTCATCTGTTATAGATGACAATAGTGTTCTCAATTTTGAGATAAGTGAAGAAGAATTGCTAGATTTCAATTTGATACCTGGTGGACTTCTGCCGCACAAATTGACTACCACACCTGTTTCTACACCGAAGAAATCAAAAAAAGGATTTTACTCTTTTGATGGATCCAGGTTCAGTCCCATAGAAGAAGCTTCTCTAATACTCAATAGTCCTATTGCAGATGCATATTCCATAGATTCTTGTTCTAACACAAATGAACTGAGTGATGATGATGCATATTCCATAGTTACTGGTAGAGGATTTCATAGCTTTGACGGGTCTAGGTTTAGTCCGATCGAAGAGTCTTTCCTTATTTTGAATGACCCTATTGCAAATGAATATGCTTGCAATACTGAAAAAGGAGGAGAAACATCTGAAGCTATTGAACTTGCAGGTAAACTTGATTTTTGTTCTCTATTGAAAGCAGAACTACTGGATGAAAATACCCAAATCAAAGAGTTGGATGGGACGTTAAAGGTGAGCTTCCATCTCTAAAAATTGTTTTTGTCTGATTTTACAATTGTTTTATTTTATAAATGTTCATCTAAATGTTGATTATTTTTTCTCTTCCTTCGTTTTTATAAAAAGTTTGTTTTGATTGGATCTTCCTTACTGATGTCTTCTTTATAATATTAGTTACAAAGGGAACTACTCAAAGTAAAAAGACAAATTAAGGAGCTGGGATGGATATTGGAGGTGAGTTTCCACAAGAAGAAGATGTTTAAATTCAGTATTATCCAAATGTTGGTTTTGAGTGTCTATCGGGTCAATCGAAAGAAGTTCTCCAAAAGAGTTCGCAATACCCTTAAAGAGTTCCTCATTCCAGAATTCCAGCGGGAGACCCGAGAGGCGAGTCCAGACTGGCGCAAAAACAAATAAGGAATCATCAAGGGTGAGGTTCGGGACCCATTTTTGAAGAGCCAAAGTTGACTTGCCGAACATCCATGGGTCTTCACATAGAGCCTTATTAATATATTCTTCAGAGTTAAAAGCAAAGGAAAAAAACCCCCTAGGCAGTGCTGCCACATCCACTTAACCTTTTAAAATCCATTTCCTCCTTATGAAATTCCTAATAACATCAATGTTAGGCCTAAAGCCAGAAAATCATCCCACTAAGGTCATGGTTAAACCTACTACAGTCAGATCTACCAGTTTATCTGGAACAGAAATAGAAAGCAGCCCTGAAATTGGATCTCAAATATTTGTAACTTCTGGGAGTCCTAATTTAGCCAGCGGCTTCACTCCAAAGAGCAAAGACCATTTTTTACCTTTACCTCTATCATGTGGGTCCCCAGTTGTAGAATATTTGTCCTCCCTTAGTTTGACTATTTCCTTGTCCTCTTCTAACCCTTGAGATGCTTGTCCTCTTGCCTAATTGCCATATCTGACCCCAGAAAAACTACCTTCTTCGGGAAATCCGCCTTCCCCAAGAAGTTCGCCATTCTCAGTTTTGAAATTAGGGATTCCCGCTCCTTTTCACTCCGCAACCATTCTGCTCCAGCTTGATTATAGGTTCATGAGGCATTCATTCTATAAATGTTGTTGATTCTAAACCACTTTCTTTCTTCCCTAATGACCTTGGTGTAGAATCTAATAATGTTGTGAAACTCATTAATAAACCTAAACCTACCAAAGACCTATGCATTCCTTTTGATCCCAGTGAAACTATTGTTATACTTGATGGACCATTATATATTACTATTAAGATCAAAGACAAACTCTCATGAGGGGTACTCATTGATCTCGTATGTATGGTGAATGTGATTGCACCAAAGAACATCTTTTTACTAAACAATTGCATCAAGTAACATATGGTAAATGTAATATTATGGTTAAGGTGTATGATGGTTTTTCTCATCCTACTATTGGATCCATTTCTCTTCCAATTGAGGTTGGTACTAAGTTCTTAGATGTCACCTATGCTTTTATTCCTACATTAGATCAATTTTGTTCGAAGTTGGGACATTCTTGGCTCTCTTCTATCAGAGCTATCCCTTCTACAGTTCATAAATGTTTGAAAATTCCCTCATTTTGGCATTATTATAATGATTAATCATAGCCTTTACCAACCCATGATGAAGCGTGGAAATTTCACCCTTGATTACTTTTTGCCTAAACAACCTAAGCCCTTAAAACAATGAAATGACATCCTTTTCTTATTTTTGTCAAAACTAAAAAAATGAGATGATAATAGTGTTGAGTAAACCTAGAGACCCTATACCCATGGATATTCCTCCTCCTCGTGAAAGACATGGTCTTCTTCCTACTCCTTCTATTCCTCCTATATATGCCACAATCCTACCTCATACATTTTATAAATGGGCATGTGCAGGATCATGAGGGGCTAAAACGTGGTGATATTTTGACTAAAGTCTTGATTGATAGGATGATTGAAAAATATTTATAACTTTTAAATAGTATTAAATTTCATAAAGTTTTGACCAAGTTATGGTGGTTAGACATAAGATTTTTTTATTTTTTTAAAAACTGTAGTAAAAAATCATAATTAATTATTTATTTCAAAAAAAAAATGTGTCACATCCGAACATGAGTCTTCTACTTATATCTAGAATCTTATTAAAAATCTTATGATTTGATTGTGGTTAGGGTGATTAGACAGACACACACTTCTTATATTTTTCCTATAATTTTAGTACTACTCCATTGACATTTCAATTTTTTGTCAAATAGATTTTTTCTTTTTAGAAAACAACTAGTAGCTTAGAAACTACATTCAATTTGCTGCAGATTCTATTCTTACATATTGTTGAAATAATGTTGGTAACTTATTCAAATTTCTATGTCAAGTTGCCTAACTTTTTTTAAAAAAAATTTCATTGCCACTTAAGGGCTTGTTTGGCCCACCATGATCCTATACATACACAAATAAAATAATTTTCCATTATCATCTATCTCTCAACTTTTTAGGGTTTCTTACATTCCTCTCCCTATAAGCCTGGAAGAAAATAAGCCTATGCCGATTGATCCTCAAACTTCACAAGTTTTGACTAAAACCAAAAGGAATCATTGTGTGAAATAACACCAAGAAACATATTGTGCTAAGGCTCACGAACTTGCTTCCCAAACCATTTCCTCCTTGAACATACAAAATGATTACTTCATCCCATTTTTCCAACCTTCGTCTAGCCCTAGGGAGGAAGCTCAACTCAAATAACCTAAATTAAAAATGTTCAACAAAAATGATGATTCAGCTTATTCTTGTGTTAAAGATCCTATTTTTACTAATCTAGATGATGATATGGATGGTTATAATCATGTTTTTCATGGTAGCACTATTGATCCTAATGATTCTAATGATATGTATGAGCTTGTTAAGATTAATCATGAGTGTTCTTCACATTTTTCAAAAGTATTAACCCTAGCTCGTAGTAAAAATGAAAGTGACTCATCATTAGAGCATGAGCCTTCTTCGAAACTTGTAGTTACTCCATCTAATTTTCTTGATGTGGCTTCTCTTGCACCTTATCCACCATCCATAAATGATGTTAAGTAAGATTATGAGGAAGACGATTTTCTTGGATGGTTTCATTTGTGTTCTAGACTGTCTTTTATGTGTTTTCTTGTTTGTAATGTGTTTCTCCCATGTTTTGTTGCTTGATATGTATTTGTGTTAAGTTAGGTTCTATTTGGATGACCCTTGTTACTTCGTTACTGTAAGGTAATAAAGATACCAATATATTGTAACTTCCCTCCATTTTTATCTCAATTCTTATATATGTTTTATCTATGTTATATCATACATATGCTATTGCTCATAAATGTGTTCTTGTGTTCTATACTTGGGGATGATCCAAAGAATTGAGATCTCATTTTTGGTCTCGTCTGTGTTGACTCAAAAAGATATTTGTTTGTTATCTCTTTTTCTCTTCTTTTATTATGCGTGTAGTTCCACTACCTTTGGGGGATGAGGTCAATTCAATACAATTATTCTTGATATACATTATTTATCACAAATTCTTACTAACCCCTGAATTAGTGGATCCCTTACATGCTCTTTTTCATATATGTTTTGTGACCATTATCCTTTGCTTTTCCCTCTATTAGGGGTATCTCATTATGGTAACATTATTGTCTTTTGGATGTATGCTACCTTAAAGCTATTTCTCCTGATAAGGTATAAACAATTACTTTAATGTGGGGGCATACACTCTGCTCAATGTTATACTTTATACACACATAAATGATGTGTTTTCAATATTCAATCTACTTTGCAAACTAAGCCTTTTTCAATGTAATTTGGTATTTCTTTTTCATGACTCATAGTAACAAAATCTTACTAGGCCATTGTAATGATGAAGAATCCCTTATTTTTTGCTTAGGGACCACCACATTAAAGAGGGTTGAATCCAATAGATCTTTAAGCCTTAAATGAACAATCATATGGTTGAGAATTCTGATTAGATTAACTCGTTGGAGTTTAATTCCCTCTTTTTAAGTTGAATTGTACAAATGCTAAAATTAGGGTAAATACATACTGAAATTGAAGTAATTATGCATAAATAGTGAGCTATAGTCATCAGATAGAGCCACAAGCATGGATTTGAGCAATATGTGAATGTTTAAGACCTATTCACAGAAGGTCAACCAAAATTGTCAAGACTAAATGTTTGTTGCTTTGATCTTCTATAGTTTTCACCATCCAAAGGGGAACCTATTTGTTTATATGAATTAAGACAATCCTAAAAGTTATAGGTCTTTACCTATTGAAGTGCACACAATAAAGAAGGGAAAATCGTTAGGAATAGAGGTTTGCCTACGTCAAACCTGTTAGCAATTGACACTCATTAGGGCTCATGGTGATTTCATTGATGGAAACATACATCATTGTGGATCTGGTAATCAAGGGGTGCTATCTTACATTCAGGTAACCGACATATGGAAAGTAAACTGGCAGGCAAAGTAAACTAACAAACTTGGAAATACTATTTGAAGGCCGACATAGGAAATTGATTCGGCAACTGTCATGAAGATTTAAGTTTATATTTTTTTTGGGCCGACGTGTATTTATCTTTTGTAATATGATTGTAAGCTGACATAAAGCATTCATGTATGTAAGGGTATATGAATCAGTCTATTAGGTCATTCTGGGATATAGGCAATATGCAATAGTATGGTAATATAATGAGAGAGATCTTGACCGAGAGTATGCAAATGTTATGATATGTAATCGGTCTTGAATGTTTGTATAAAGGGTTAGGAAGAGAATTGATACACTGGTGAGGAAGGTTTCAGTATTCACCAGTACAGTTTATGCTTAAACTAGAACTCATCTAGCATATCACATGCACACTCAGAGTTGAATTTTTTTATTGTAATTCAATATTTTGTATTTGTAGTTAGTGAGACTCCTTAGTGATAGGTAGTGTGCTCTAGGCAGTGTACCTTTTACATGTGTAGGCCCCATTTATGTAATATTTATTCAACTGGCCAGTGGATAGATATTGTGGGTCACAAATCCCACTGTGGTTTTCCCTCTTTCAAGTTTTCCATGTATAAATCTTCATGTTATTGTATTCAACTTTGTAGTTGCATTATTATTACTTCTTGTTATTTTCTTTTATGCATACCAGTTACTAAGTTGTTTTACTAATAAGGTTAAAATTAATCATACCTAGGAAACATTGATTCACCCCCTCCCTCTAAGTGTTCTTGGATTCCAACATTTGGCATCAGAGCCTGGTGCCTCAAAATAAGTCTAACAACTTGAGGAAGATCCTGAATCTGGAATCCATGGAAATGTGTTTGAGGAAAGAACTTGAAGTAGCACTTGACGACTTTGATGCTGAAAGATTGAAGAACATGAAGCTACACGATGAGATGAATTCTGCAAAAGATGAGATGAGATCTAAAAAGGACTTAAGTTTTCATCTTCACAAGCCAAAAGGAAAGAACTCTCTGATCAATTACAAAATCAGGATGATGAAGAGAAGAATGCTCTAAGATAACTATGCCAGAAGTTGAGTTGGGAAAATGGTATCATAAAGAATGAAATGAGAGCCCTACCCATGAGGATGTCCAAGGAGATTGAAGACCAGAAGAAGAATGAAGAAAATATGGCCAAATCTTTGAAAGACATATCAGAAGAGTGAATTAGGTTGGCACACAAGAATGATATGTTGAGAACTGAATTAGTGCAATCTCAAAATAATGAGAAAGAGTTGGAAAGAATGATGAGAGTCCTAAGAAGTGATATGGATACTGCAAATGAGTACAAAGACAAGTTCAAGGCCAGTTCTGCAAAGCTTGATGAATTATTGAAGAATCAAAGGCACAATGGAGACACTAGAGGTCTTGGATTTGAGTATGGAGAAATTTTTCGGTACTACAAATCAGAATGATGCATTCAGTTAGAAGAACAATCAAAGGAATCCACCAGTCAATCAGAATTAGAGGTCACCAGTAAGATAACCCAATTAACATAGATTGAATGGTAGATTCTTTGTTTGCAATAAGTTTGGTCATATGGAAAGTCAATGTAGAAATAGAGTCAATCAAAACAACAATTCATTTATTGGTCAGTGTTTCAATTGCAATAAGTATGGTCATAAGACATCAGATTGTAGAATAAATGAAAATGTCGTGCATGTGGAAAGTTTGGACATATGACTAATCAATGTAGGTCAAGGAATGATCAAGGTTACAATAAGGGAATTCAAAAGAACAATGTCACTTGCTGTAAAGCGGAAAAATCGAACCCTAGTTGTTCTCCCCTCCCCAACTCCAAGGAGAGAGAAGGGAGAGTCACTAGGGTTGATGGTTTTCACTTAGGAGAGACTTTACATTCAAAAGAGGGGTTGAAACCCACAAGATCCAATCCCACACAATGCAGGATTGGATTCTAAATGAGTTTCAAGGGTTGAGACATCAAGGATCCCCTCTTTTGTAAAGAATGTAGATAGAAGATTGAACTAGGAATGTATGTAGAAGCAAGAAAGATTCGCTTATAAACAGAGATGATGTTGTTCTGCAAATTCGGGCGAAAGCTGATGGGACGATGGTGCCCGGCGTGCACACGGTCCTCCGAAAAATCCGTGAAACGAAGGGGGATCTGTTCGTCTCTGCACAAGGATTCTAGATCTTCAATTACAGTCGCGTACCTGCAACCTACACATAGAAAAGAGAGGATGATTGGGGGGTTAGGGATGAGGGGTTTGCCTTTAGGTCAAACCCCAGTTTTGGAATTAACCAAGAAATGAGAATGCTGTAAAATGTAAATGTTTGTAATGTAAACAAGTACTGATACCTTGTTGTAAGAATGTTTGTATTCTTACATGCGAAGGTGTAATGTATGTAGTATGTTGTATGTTGTATGTGATCTCCTCTTCAATGGTTGAATCCTTGTCTTGAATGCAACACTTAGCCTTGAATGGAGACTTAGAATGATCAATTGCTTGAAGAAATGCTTGAATGCTTGAATGCTTGAATGTTTGAATATCGTTTTCGCCTTTTTTCCATCTACCCAAAATGGGAGAGGAAATGTAGTTTATATACTTGTCAATTAGGGCTGATAGACTGATTTTCCCGACCTTAGGCCGACCAGGAAACATTATTTTCCAATTTGCAAACTTAAAGACCCGAAGCCCCATAAGAGACCGGGCCCAAAATAGGGCCAGGGACCAGGGCGCTGGGCGCCATGGTCCCACCTCCAGGGACAGCAGGGTGCAAGGAGGATCAGGCCAGGGTGTAGAAAAATGCAGTTTTTGGTGTCACAAGCAGGTTTCGGGGTCTCCATTCAAGTTCCGTGTTGCATCGCCATCGTGAAGACCCAAATGTAGTCAAAATTGCAAGTGTCGCAATTTCAGGACGCTACACTTGCTATGCATGCAACAAGATATGGTACATTGCTAAATTCTGTAGACGCAAGAATGTACCAGTAAGCAATATCAGATCAAATGACAAAGGGAAGCATAAGGTTGATGAAATCCAGAAATATCATGCAAAGAAGTGGGTTGTGAATTCTGAAGAACAACTAACAAAAGAAAATACCCTGGTTACGCAACCAATAGAGCAGAATATTCCTGCATCGACAAGAAACTCATCTGATAACTAAGGAAGATGCCTTAGGGGGAGGCAAATTGATGACAAATATTTCAGTGCCCTCGATAGCAGTCTAAAATCTTGTTTTAAACATTGGAGAAGTCAATTTGAAGGTTAACCGGTGAAGATTTGTTGGACCTTGAATCTGGTTTGTGTTAGACAGTTTAGATAACCGATGGACAACTAAGAGGGGGGGTGAATCAGTTGTCAACAAATCATAGAACTTTAAGCATTAAAACCTTATTACCAGAACACATCAAATCAATACCGAAATAGAAATTAAGCATAAACATAAATCACATAGTAGTTACCATCCATTCATAACACATGACACCAAGATTTGTAAGTGGAAAACCCGGTAAAGGGAAAAACCACAGTGGGAAGCCTACCCACAGTTAGATAATACTTCTATAGTAAGTATGTGATTACAAAATAAGGGGCCTACACATGAAGGAACACCAACAACCTAGAGTGCACTGCTCATCACAAAAGGAGCCTCACTAACTACAAAATAAATCGAGACTACAGTCTGGAAAGAACAGTAAACTGCAAAGATAACATCTCTTATGCCTGAGTATAGTTATGGTTAAGCTTAGTATCGGAGGTCTTAAACCTCTTTCACCAACCCAATCCGATCACCTATGATTGACCATAGCCTCTGTATATGATTACAAACTTATTCGCACATAGATAATCGCATAACTGCATAACCCATAATCTACAAAGAGATCTTACATCATATTTATACTAGCCCAAGACCTAAACAATTAGGTCGACCACCTAAAAGTTAATACAATAAATTCATAGCATCAACCCAAAAACTAATGATCAACCAAGTTAGCCTAAGATTGAAACAACATAATCCAATCAATAAATCCAGCTGGTAACGCATCAGGATCATCCACCAACACGTTACATAAATGGGTCCATATCCTAGTAGAATGAGACCGGACCCAAAATAGGTCTCCATATACCAAAACCAACACCACCAATCATCAAGAATATAAACATGATAACCAACAACATCTCAAAAGCCATCTAGAAGTCGCACCAACACCACTTATCACATGCATCAAAATATCTTCAACAAAGCTCTATTGGTAAAACCCTTATCGGTGACCAAAAGGATTACTAGAACAAATAATAGCTCCTAAGACATCAAATCCCAAACCAACTGATCGTGAAATGCATCTGAAAGCATAAATGATAGATATAAACCAATTCCACAAACTAAAACATAGCAAAGCATACTCGATCAATATAATCCAACCACTCTACCGGAACCTACAGGAAGCCAGTAAACAACCAAACCAGTCCGTGTTGCTATCAATGACAAAACATCAATGAAACTGTAGCATCCTAAAATTGTGACACTTGCAATTTCGACTGCATTTCGGTCTTCACGATGGCAATGCAACACGCAACCTGAATGGAGACCCTGAAACTTGCTCACGACACTGAAAACTGCATTTTTCAAGCACCTTGGCCTGAATCTCCTTGCACCCTGCTGTCCCGGGAGGTGGGACCAGAGCGCCCAGCGCCCTGGTCCTTCAGGACCAGGGCGCCCAGCGCCCTGGTCCCTGGGTCCTATTTTGGGCCCGGTCTCCTAAGGGGTCTCGGGTCTTTTTGTTTGCAATTTGGAAATTAACTTTCCTGGTCGGCCTAAAGTTGGGAAAATCAGTCTATCAGCCCTAAATGACAAGTATATAAACTACATTTTTCTCTCTCATTTGGCATGAAGAGGATATGTGTACAAAGTGTGGAAATTATACTCAAGCATTCAAGCATTCAAGCATTCTTTCAAGCAATTGATCATTTCAAGTCTCCATTCAAGGCTAAGTGTTGCATTCAAGACAAGGATTCAACCATTGAAGAGGAGATCACATACTACATGCTACAACATACAACATACAACATCTATACCTTCGCACATAAGGATACAAACATCCTTAGAACAAGGTATTAGTACTTGTTTTACATACATTTACATTTACAGCACTTGCTCATTTCTTGGTTAATTCCAAAACCGGGGTTTGACCTAAAGGCAAACCCCTAATCCCTAACCCCCCAATCGTCTTCGTTTTTCTGTGTGTAGGTTGCAGGTACGCGGCTGAAATTGAAGATCTGGAATCCTTGTGCAGAGACGAATAGATCCCCCTTCGTTTCGCGGATTTTTCGGAGGACCGTGGCACCGGGCGCCATCGTCCCGACAACTTTTGCTCAAATTTGCAGGACAGCGCCGTATCGACATTTTACTGCTAATTCCAGGTCCGCAGCTTCATACTGTATTCCTATCTCAGTTTATAAGCGAATCTTTATCACTTTCTATGCATGCTTAGCTTAATTCTCCTATCAACATTCTTTACGAAAGAGGGTAGCCTTGCTGTCTTAACCCTTGAAACACATTTAGCATCCAATCTTGCATTGCGTGGGATTGGATCTTGTGGGTTTCAACCCCTCTTTTGAATGTAAAGTCTCTCCCCTAAGTGAAAACGATCGAATCCTAGCGAACCTCCCTTCTCTCTCCTCGGAGTTGGAAGAGGGGAGAACAACTAGGGTTCGATCGCGATTTTCTGCTTTACAGAAACACGTAATCAATTCCTCCAAATTTCCACCAATCTCCCCCTTGGGCATTGATGGAAACACTAGATGTGAAAAACATCAAAGTGCCAAGAAATACCAAACAAGTCTCCCCCAATGGAAGATAGCCAACAATCTCCCCATAACAAAGTCTGATCCAAACTCCCCTTGTAAATGATATCTCTATTAAGCTCTATTTTTCACATATATCTCTCCCCCTTTGACATCATTGCCAATAATCTAATATAAACATCAAAGAAAAATTATAAATCCAATGAACCACACACCTAACTACTCCCCCTAAGTAGTAGCACCATCATATTAATCCAGAATGAATAGTAGCTCTATAAAGGCATACTGGATTGATACCAATCAACATCACTTGGGTTTATACCGAAGGGGAAGAAACCCCCAATCTGTCTCCGAAGTACTCAAATGATTCCTTAGGCAAGGGTTTAGTGAAGATATTTGCAATCTTCTCTTTAGTGTTCACATAAACCAGTTTGACTTCATTTGCTTCCACCTTCTCCTTCAAAAAGTTATACTTGATCGATATGTGCTTTGTCTTAGAATGAAATACTGGATTCTTTGATATGTCAATAGTATTAGAGTTATCAAAGTGAATAACTACTGGTTCATTACAATCCAACCTTATATCCTTCAACATTTGCTTCATCCATAGAACTTGTGTACAGTTAGTAGTAGCAACAACATACTCAACTTCAGCAGTAGATAAAGAGGTGCATGATTGTTTCTTGTTGATCCATGAAATAAGAAACAAGTTTCTTTCCAAGAAAGAAAGCTCCACCAGATGTTCTCTTCTGGTCATCAACATTGCTAGCCCAATCTGCATCTGTATATGCACATAGTGTCATCTTTAGGATACCACAAACCATATTCACTTGTTCCCTGCAAATACCTGAAAATCCTTTTCGCCACACTCTCATGATTCTCTCTAGGATCACTCTGATATCTTGATACAATACAAATTGCATTCATTAAATCTAGTCTAGTCTGAGTCAAATATAAAAAACCTCCAATCATACACTTGTACCTTGTAGGATTTATCGGTGATGATGCATCTTTCTTTGTCAATTTCTCACTTGTAACAATAGGAGTACCAACCAATTTATAATTTTCCATTCCAAATTTCTTCAACGACGCTCTAGCATACTTAGTTTGACCATTAAAAATACCTTTATCAGTCTGAGTAATCTTCAAAACTAAGAAAAATTTCATCTCCCCAATCATAGACATCTCAAATTCATTCTTCATATTATGAGAATTTCATACATAACTTATCCTCACCTCCAAAAATGATATCATTAAGAAATACTTCAACAATCAATATGTCATCATCAATGATCTTATAATACAAATTACTGTCAGCATTACCTTTAGTGAAACCAAGCTTCAAAAGATATTTATCCAATATTTCATACCAAGCTCTAGGGGCTTGTTTCAATCCATATAAAGCTTTCCTTAACCTACAAACCATTTTTTGCCATCTTAAAGTGAAAATCCATCAAGCTTCTTAATATAGACTTCCTCTTCAAGATCTCCATTCAGAACACTTAACATCCATTTGATGAACCTTGCAATTCTTATGGGAAACATAAGTAATAAATAATCTCACAGCTTCAATCCTAGCTACTGGTGCAAAAGTTTCATGATAATCAATTTCTTCCTTCTGAGAATATCCTTTACAAACCAATCTAGCCTTATTCCTTACAACTTGTCAATATTCATTCAATTTATTCCTAAAAACCCATTTAGTCCCAATAAAATTCTTATTTTTAGGCCAGGGAACTAAAGTCCATGTATTATTCTTTTCTATCTTATCTAATTCTTCTTCCATAGCTTTCATCCAGCATTCATCTTTACATTCTTAAATTACTGATGTCGATTCAACTTGAGAAATTAAACACGCCTCATCAACTGCCAACCTTCTTCTAGTCATCACTTCTTTATTCTTGTCTCCAATAATTTGATCTTTTGAATGGTTCAATGTTACATACTTAGGAGTCTTTTGATTTTCCGTTCCTCTGCTCAAATCTTCAGTTACTGTTGCTTTTTCTAAAACTGCTAGAGTAAATGGTTCAACATTTTGTTCCAGTGTAGGTGCTACCGGTTTCGTTATGATCATTTTCACTACCGATTCTCTCTCATAAGTTCTGATTTGACTTTTGTTTTTCTCATCCACCTTGACATTAGTGCTCTTCAGAATTCTCTACAATGTTTTATTATAACATCTATATATTTTTCTTTCATTAGAATAACCAAGAAATATCCCTTCATCACATCTAGGATCAAACTTTCTAATGGAATCATCTCTTTTTATATAACATTTACTACAAAAGATTCTAAAATACTTAACTGTAGGTGTATGGCCAAACCATAACTCATAAGGTGTCTTATCGATGTCTCCCTTGATATGAACTCTGTTGAATGTGTATACCATCATTCTTACAACTTATCTCTAGTAGATACGAGGTAGATTATCCTCCATCATCATAGTTCTAGCCGCATCTGAGATAGTTATGTTCTTCCTTTCCATAACTCCATTCTACTGAGGTGTCCGCGGTGTAAATAACTATCTCCTTATTCCATTCTTTTCATAATAACTGTTAAATTCAACGGATGTGAATTCTCCACCCTATTCCAATCTTAAGCATTTAATCTTCAATTTTGTCTCTGTCTCAACTTTAGCTTTAAAGATTTTAAACTTTTCAAATGCTTCAAATTTCTCCCTTAGAAAAGTAACCCACGTCATTCTTTAATAGTCATCAATGATTAGAATGAAGTGTCTATCATATTGAAATTTTTTTATTCTAGCAGGACCACACAAATCAGTATGAATAAGATCAAGAACATCATTATATTTGTCTTGTATACTCTTAAAAGAAGTTTTAAATTGTTTTTCCATTTGACATTCCTTACATATCGGATTATAGGTCTTCACAATCTTAGATATATCTCTAACTGCCTTAGTAGAACTGATCTTTAAAATGCAATCAAAATTCACATGACACAACCTCTTATTCCATAGCCAACTCTCATCAATTTGTACAATTAAACATGTCTTCTCATCGGAGTTGAAATGAAAGATGTTACCTTTAGTCTGAGTACCAGTTGCAATTTCCAATCCAGATCTATTGATAATCTTGCATTTTCTATCCTTGAACTATAATTGAAATCCCTTATCCACCAACTGCCCTACACTCACAAGATTATGCCTTAAACCTTCAACATAATAAACATTATCAGTATTATGCTTAGCATCTAATGATATTGTTCCTCTTCCCTTGATCATGCATGCTTTGTCATCTCCAAATGTAACCAGACCTCCATCAAATTCTTGCAAAGATAGAAACTTCCTTTTATCTCTAGTAATATGATGTGAACATCCACTATCTATCACCCATTCATCCTTGTCTTCAAATTTAGTAGCAAGGGCCTTTTCTTTAGGTACGAGATCATCTTCCTTGATAGCCAAAAATACCCACTCCTTTCCATTTCTGGATCCACTAGCTGAATCTTGTACCAGTTCATCATCAGAATTAGTCATACCTTCCTCATCCGCATAGTAGCATGATTTGTCTTTGTTCCTCCTGTACTTATGCTTTTTTTGATAATCATGGTTAGGCCTAAAAGATCTTCTATCTCTTTATTCAAATCTTGAATTCCTTTCAGGACATCTAGATATAAAATGACCTATCTTATTACATGCACAAAATTTAAAAGGTGATTTTCCTTCATACTTGCTTCCTGTCTGACCTTTAGGTACTCTCCTAGAAAATAGGGCTTCAAGTTTCTCAAACTCTTCATCTTCTTTCTTCATTTCCTCCAGTTCCTTAGCATATAAGGCCTTTGAATCAGTCTTGCTGGTAGACGATGTGGATGCATGAAAAGTAGGTTTAGATTTTGTAACTACTCGAGGACCTAATTCTTCAAGCTCAAAAGCAAATAACTTCCCAACCAAGGTATCTCTGTTAACAAAGGTGTTTTCCATTGTTCTTATCTCATTAATTTTAGTAGCATTCATCTTTTAAGCTAGTGGAAAATCTCTTAATACTTTAGAAACTATTTCATCTTCACTCAAAGATCCACCACAACATTGAATTCCCATGACAATTTCATTAAATCTCTCCATAAAAGTAGTAATCCTTTCATCTTCTTCCATGTCTAGGTTCTCATATCTCACCCAGTAACCATGAAGCTTAGCAATTTTAACAGTAGGGTCACCTTCATTCAAAGTCTCCAACTTATCCCATATAGATTTTGTAGTTGATTTGTCACTTGGTCCCATAACTTGTTGATTAGAAAGTGCACACAAAAGGGCTTCTCTAGCTCTACAATCATTTTCAATGTCCTTATCCAAGCCAGTTGGAGGAGGATTTCCAGATGATGGATTATGAGGTTTATATCATTTCTCATTAATCTCCCAAATCTCTTTGCCAAGACATCTCAGATGAGTCTCCATCCAAATATTCCCTACCCTGTAATTTGTTCCATGAGGCTTAGGAATTAATCTCCATAAAATAGCTATAGATGAACTTGAACTATTAGATGCCATAGGATCTTCCTCAAGTGGTTAAGCTTCCGAAGAGAGGACCAAGCTCTGATACCAACTATTAGACAATTAAAATAATCAGTGGACAACTGAGATGGGGGGGAGTGAATCAGTTGTCAATAGATTATAGAACTTTAAGCATTTAAACCTTATTACCTAAATACATAAACTCAATACCAGAATAGGAACTAAGCATAGAGAGTGGTTTGAAAATTGTTATGTAGATGTTAGTGAACAGATTTGTCCTTCTAAAATAACTATACAAATAAACTCAAAATGCCCAAAATGAAGGACAAAAAGAACCAACAGTTGGATAGATTATCATTGAAGTGATAATCTTCCTCTGAATTGAGAGGTAAAGCTCCCTCTTAGAAGATTTACAAGGAATTAAATTGCTGATATGCTTTTAACTAGAAAGCAATAAAGGAAAATAGCATTCATCCATAGCCATGAAAATGAATGCCAAAGATTTACAAAACAGATATAAATGAAGACCATTAAATCAAAGTTTAATTTTCTGCACTTATGGATAGCATTTGGACTAAAAACTAACAGAGAATGTTGTTTCTCCAATATGGCTTATTTCAAGCACACAGAATTGTAATAAATCCACATACACAATTGATTATAACAGAAAAGACATTAATAAACAACTGCAAAGGCTCAAAGGGTAGCTACAATCATGAGAAGAATATCAACAACACAAAGATTGAAGATATCATCTGCATTATATTCATGTCTAAAAATCAACTCAAAGATTGATATTTTCTATAAAAAACATTGCTTAGAAAAGCTTCAACTCCTCCCTTACAAATAAAAATCGACTCCCTCTCACCCACAGGCTGTCGGAAGAAAAGAAAAGAAGAAGAACCCTGCCTCCCTCAATCCTTTCGCAATAAATAGCTACATGAGATCTTTATTCAGTTTTATAACTAAATCTTGAGATACCTTTTAACTTATGCTTTTCACTTTCCCCATTACTCTTATCTATAATATCAAATATTTATAAACATTAGAAATATAATTCTCTAAAGTTTATAAGAATATTTAGACAGGTGGCACTTGAATATTTTAACCCAAAATGAAAATATTCATTATGTTGGGCGGACTAAAAATATTTGTGACACTCAAAATCTGTCTTGGTGTGGGGGCCATAACTATTGTTTGCACCGTTGGACCTTTCTCAATTTTGGATATGTTGGCCGAAACCTAGTTTTCTGCATTCTGACCGGAGCGATTTTAAAAATAATGTCTGAGTAAAACGATATGTGCTACTGTGTGCGGGTCTATATGACTTTCATAAAATCAGACCTACAGAGCTTGAACCTTGAATTTCATTGAACACTTTGAACATCACTGAACTATTTGAACTAGGTTCAAATGGTTCACAGTCTAGAGAAAGAGTATATGAAACATCATCTGTGACCGTCAAATAGAGCTACTGCAAAACACTTGATATGAATGTTAGCCTGAAAATGTCTTAGACACAACTTAGAACCTGCGGTACCTATATGAACACTATGAACTCTTTTTAGGATGCTTTGAGGGGTTCATGAGGTTCAAACCAACCATTGAAACGTAATGCTAAGGATTTAGAAATGATTTACAGGAGGATTAAGGATTGAACCAATGAACTTTTAACAAGATAAGAACTCAACTAAAAATTTTGTAAGGCGACTCACTCTTGTTATGAGGGACAAATGACAAGGTAACATGGTTTTTTTTGTCGGGTCCCAAGTCTGAGTCCTATTTTGATCTGCCTAGTCTAAAACCTAAAACTTTGTGTACATGTATACATGCATGTGTATACACACATGTATGTATACATACATACATGTATGTATAAATGTCTATATGTTTACATACATACATGTATGCATGTCTATATGTATACATACATACATACATGCACACACACATACATTTCAATGAAGAGATTTGCATATCCATGCCATTTCCCATTTAGTTTTGTGCCCATTTTGAGGGAATGTCTTGATACATGTACATATTGACAAATGGCATAATCTTGTGCCAAGTTGGCACCATCCCATATACACTTATCCCCTGCATTTATCCCCCACCTTATCTATACATACACACATTCAAATACAATCACCCAGAGTATACATTGATTATACCTATTCGTACACCTATCTCAATACGTGTTATCCATTTGAAGTATTTGCATGTCCCAGGTCATTTCTGCAGACATGGGGTCAACCCCAAACTTCCAGATTTGACCTCCAAAAATTCAAAATTCAAATTTAGATTCGGTCAACTCCAACCTATTCTACTAGCCACCATGAGCTAGCAACACATGTTTGCATTATTTGATGTTATGTGTACATTTCTAACCCCTGGATACTGATGTCCTATTGTTTCTTTAATTAAATAAATTAATAATTCAAACTGGATAATGTTGCAGCAGAAAAAATAAATTTTTGAACATTGCACCAATCACACAATAACTGAAATGACAAATACAGAAGCATAAAACAAATACACAGATAACGTACACCTTTAAATCAATTTCTCATTCATTGAAAAACTTACAAGGAGACCTCCACAAGCTGTACATCTCACAGCTGCATGGAAATTCACTATTTATTGCATCCATCTATCTTGCTCATATCTTTATACTATTCAAGTAAAAATCTAATCTTCCAAAATGCATTCTTATCTCTTACAAGAAATGAGTTGGAAGATAAGTTAAAGTCGCTAATGTTTATCTACACTTTATTAGAGTCAATTAGCTAGTTAAAAAACTTTCACTTTAATACTTAAAAGTGAAAATATTTGTGACAGTCAAAATATGTCTCGGTGCGGGGGGATAACTATTGTTTTCACCGTTGGATCTTTCTCAATTTTGGATATGTTGGTTGAAACCTAGTTTTCTGCATTATGACCGAAGCGATTGCAAAAATAATATCTGAGTAAAACGATATGTGCTACTGTGTGTGGGTCTATATGACTGTCATAAAATCAGACCTGCAGAGCTTGAACCTTGAATTTCATCGAACACTTTGAACATCACTGAACTGTTTGAACTAGGTTCAAATGGTTCATAGTCTGGAGAAAGAGTATATGAAACATCATCCGCGGCCGTGAAATAGAGCTGCTGCAAAACACTTGATATGAATGTTAGCTTGAAAATGTCTTAGACACAACTTAGAACCTACGGTACCTATATGAACGCTATGAACTCTTTTTAGGATGGTTTGAGGGGTTCATGAGGTTCAAACCAACCATTGAAACGTAATGCTAAGTATTTAGAAATGATTTGCAGGAGGATTAAGGATTGAACCAACGAACTTTTAACAAGATAAGAACTCAACTAAAAATTTGCAAGGCGACTCATTCTTGTTATGAGGGACAAATGACAAGGTAACAGTAGAACATGTCATTGATATGGCAACTTCTTGTTTTGGACACCACGTGACTACCTAAGTGTGGAAGTTGGTTTTGGAAACCATGTGCACCTACCTTTCATATATGAGCTCTATAAATATATGTGAGATAGGTTGGTTATTTTCTAACGCGTCATTATGCTAACAAAATCACTCCAAAATTGTTAGTTGTTGTAACTACGCCTAAAGTGAATTGGCTCTATGCATTATATTGTAATACTTGTTGTTGATAATACAATTGAGCTCCCTATTTTGGAGTGTGGGTTTTTCCTGAAAGGTTTCTCCCACACAAGTATAGTGCTATGAATTTTATTTGTTGAAATCTAAAATTTATATTCG
This sequence comes from Cryptomeria japonica, assembly GCF_030272615.1. Lineage (NCBI taxonomy): Eukaryota > Viridiplantae > Streptophyta > Pinopsida > Cupressales > Cupressaceae > Cryptomeria > Cryptomeria japonica. Next base: position 8,845,477 of record NC_081410.1, on the reverse strand, counting down.
TGTCTAATTTGTAACTATTCAAGGGTTTGAAAGAAATTTTTACATTCACCCTCTTATTTGATTAGCATTGGAAGAATTATTCCACACTCCGCATCCTTTTTGTTGGTATTGGTGCCTAACTAGTTTTTTTATCTTTGGTGGGTAGAATTGTTTTTTAAGTTGATCTTGTTTCAATGGGATTTTTGTAGAGAAAGTATGTAATTGTGTTGCGGTTGTGAGATGGCAAGCACATCTAGTAGGATTGAGATAGATAATTTTTATGGTGGCAATTTTGAAATGTGGAAACTAAAAATGGAAGATGTGGTCATGGATAGAGACATAAAAATGAACCATTCAATCTTTTGGTGTTCAATCAAAGCTTCCAATTTTCGGCATACCTCCTTAAATCTTGGATCGTATGCCTTTGAAATCTTGGATCGTACACCTTTGACTAACTCATTTTTATTTTGAAATGAGAGTCTCATTTTTTATACACATTCCATAGGTATGCCTTATCAAAAAAATTTGGGAAGTCTTGCTTTACGTCTTCCCAATTTTTCTCATGTTTAGGGAATGTCTTTTTATACCAAGCTAATTTGTCTTTCCGTAAAGAAGTCACAAAGTTTAATAATTTCACCTTGTCCTCCTCAATATCATGCCTTTTCTAAAGTGATTCGAGCAAGAAGATATGCTCTATGAATTTTGTGGTGTCATTTTCAAACACTGGTAGCTTAATGTATGACTCCATTTTTATTTCCTTCTTCTCTATTTTCCATCTGCAAATTGGTTCTACTATTTGTTTTCACCTTCTATATGTTTTTACTACAAAGGGACTATGTTGTCTATCCTTGTCTCTCTCCAACTTAATCTCAAAATATTCCTCTCCAAGAATCTTTGTATAATCTACTAATTTATCCTCTCACTCGCTTGTCTCTTCCTTTTGTGGTAATTCCTCAATTGAAATCCTTTTGCTCTTATATGGAATAGGAGATGGGTTCTAGTCCAGGGGTTTGTGACTCTTCATCTTTTTGTTTGTTAATGATAGCTCCTTAGTTAGTGAACATAATTTCCCTCCCAAATTATACATAATATTCTTTTCCTTTTATATTTCCTCCTTTCTTAATTTATTTATACTTCTATTAAATAATTTCTCTATGTACTCTTATTAAATGGATAGGACATTTCTGAAATTTTAATAAATTCAGGAAATCTATCATCTAACTTAACTACTAGGTTTGACAAACTAGCCTGATCATCAAACATTTGGAAAGTTGTAGTAGGGATGGAGCCTGTATGCTACTACAATCTCCTAACAACTTTTTAGACATGTTTCATAATTGTTTATGCTCTTCTCCAAATTGTGTAAAAGTTATCCTAGCTTTTCCCACCATGAATTTTATTTTTATAGGATGTTCCATTCTTTCTCTCTATTTTATTTTTATTTTTCCTTTCGAAAACGCCTATCTTGGCATGTTCAATAGCACCCCTCATTGGTGCACTCACTTTTCTTCTTCTTTGCATACTCCATTCTTCTATAGTGTCTTTCTTCTCTCTCAACATTTTGTCTTTGTCTTCTTTCTCTACTATTTGGGATTTTCATGTTCACTTTCTTTGTCAATTCAATGTGTTCCCTATTCTCTCTTGAATTCTTCTTATCTCGTTTGGCCATGGGTGTGTTTGATTTAGGACTACATTACTCCTTTATCTTTTCCCATTGTAGTTATTTGGTATCTTTTTATTAATCATATCCTTTCAAATATCCTCTCCCTTTCCATGATTATCCATCCCCTTGGTTTCTAACCCCCTCTCACAAGTTAGGCACCAAGGAGACAGTTTCATGGATTATAAAAAAAATCATTTGTTTTCCTCCTTTTCTATCCATTTTAAAAATTTAAAATTTAAGTATCCTTACATTGTCCTTTATACAACCTAACTAGGGTCCCAACAATGAAATGGATATTAGCAAAAACAATGGGGAGCACAAACTGAAGTTTTGATCCTCAAGTAATGTTTGTGTTGAATTTATACCCTAAGTTTAGTTATACAAATAGAGCAATTCTCTAATCCGAACAAAGAACTAACTAGTTAAAAAAATATGAAAGCATGAAACATTTATAGCATAATATATAGAACTCTGGTATAAGTTGATATCATCAAGATCAACCATGTACATCTATCTAGTCATTATATCCCCTCTTACATCACATATATTTTTGTTCTATATTACCTTCCTTATCTTATATTTTATACATCTTACATACATCTTTTATATATTCATCCCTTTCTCTCATACTTTGTTGCATATATTTTTCACTATACATAAATCTAGTAGATGAGATGCTACCCAACTATTGCAATCCTATTATAGATTATGTCTCTTCAATATCAAGCTTTGCAAGCTCTTTGAGGTAAAGTGTGATAGGTTCTTTGTTTCAATTGTTTCTATACTTTCTCCTGCACTGCTAACACCTTCCTTATGCCTCTCCATGAAGGGAGGTGATTCTTCCTTAAGGATGTCAACCACTTAGAAAAATAAACAAATTTTATTTTATATTAACTTCTCCCCCAATATGGGTGACCACACTAACGAGATCGGTACATGCCAAGGAGGCACCAATTATTTTAATTTACGAGATGTGGGTGCCAAAACCAAGGAGGGATGATCAACAATATGGGCTCCAATAATGCATGGGTTAGCCAACTCGGAAAAGAGACTTTAAAAAACACTTTCTTTGTTTAAACTTTCATTGTTGCATGACAAGGCATACAATTTTATTCTTTGGTAGTAGCAATATGATGATAGCAACTGTGTTCTTCATTCTTCTCTCCTTTAAAATCAACAACAATAATATTCCAACAATTAATTTATTTTTTGTTTTGCATATTTTCAAGATGGAGCACTCATTGCAAAGGAGTATGTACCAAGAAGTGACATCTATGTCCTAATTTGAATCACTTTATGAGTGAATTAAGAACTTATTTCCATATTTTTTCTTTCTTTACTTCGGCATGCATCTTCATACTAGTTTGCATGCAAGTAAAAGTGGGAGCAAAATGCAATGGTTAAAGTTGTTACCCTACACCTTTTGTATTTCATCTTGGACTCCACTTAACTTGGTTGTTCCTTATGTAACAACAAGTGTACAAACAACACAAGTTTTGCTAAAAGTTTGCATACAACCCAAACCTTACCTTATTCCATTTGCACTCACTTCCAATGACCAATCTTGATCCTCAATTCTATACATTCATCATCAATGGTCAAATCCATTTATTACAAAGTAATCAAAGTTGAAATTGTAGAAATGGTCCTTGGACTTTTAATTTTTGAATTCAAATATATTTCCAGCCTAATTATCTATGAAACATGAAACTTGTACCTCTTATGATCGCCTATAATGGATACTCTTTGTGTCAACTCACTTTTGGAGCCCTCCATTATTGTCTAGCACTCAACTGAAATGAAAAATACAATAAACATATGCCCATCATCTTACAGTTCAACATGGATTCATGTAACACAATGTACCAAATTACCTAGAGAAATCCTAGTGGGTAAAAAATCTCCAACAAAAGTGTGTCATAAGCACCTCATCCATTCAAGTATCTTTGACAAGTGTTACACAACCTTATAGTTTAATTAGAGCTTTGGAAAAGCCTTCAAACACCCTCACATCTACCTTGCCATCCTTGCAACTAAGAAACCATATCACCTTTCCACTTGTTCATGTAACTTTTGTTTAAGAAAGAAGACAAATTTTCTTTGTTAATTTATTTAATCTATTTTTCGTCTTTTGCTTAGCTTTCTTGTTATTTTAAATTGATCTTTATATTTCTTTGATTAGCTTTCAGCTTTCTTTAGTGTGGTTTGTTTACTTATTTCAATTAGTCTTTTCTTATATAGTGATCATAAACAAAGTTCGCATTTATTGATGCTTTGATTTAATTGATCTACATACATTAATCAATTTAAAATTATTATGCTAATTGACTAAATTACAACATAGATTAGATATTCAAAATAAATTATGGATTAGTTGTAGCTCTAGCACCTTTATTTGATAATCTATTCGTTTGATCTTAGAGACAATCTATGTTGTAATTCAGTCAAATTTTAATTATGGGGAAGATAGTTATTTGTTATTTCTTACTGATTGAGTTAGTGTTGTTTAATCTAATGATATTCTTAAAACTAGTTAGTTAATAAATGCATTTGAAATCAATCCATAATAGTTAATATAAATTATCCTCCACACCTAGAACTTTTGCAAGTTGTTACAAGACATCTTTGTCAAACCAATAAAAAGAGATATTAACCATCAAATAGGTGATTCATTAACACAACATTTTTTGTATCAACAAATACCTTTCTATCTTTTTATGTTGTCATGTACAATGATGGCTTAATACCTCTATATGTTTATGGAGCTTTCCAAGGTTGCATCGTATTTCATATATTCATTTAACTCTTCTCCAAATTACTTGCATTATTTGCATGCAATAAATTGGAGGGGAAGATAAAAGGTCACTAGCATTCCTTCGTGTTTATGTTTGCAATGACTATGTCATGATCACATAACATTTTCTAATTCTATTGTCCCAAAGTCGCATCGATTAGTTTGTTGTACCTAGACAAGCATATTTAATCCACCACAAGTGGAATCTCTCTCAACCCTTTTTCTTTTTTTTACTTTTTTTATTATAGACACCACCTTTGTGTTCCAAATGCTTATATGATGTTCATCATTTATTTATTTATTTGTTGCATATTTCCAACATGGAGCACCCATTTCAAAGGAGTATGTACCAAGAAGTGATATCTATTCCTAGTTTGGTTCCCTTTTATGAGTGAATAAATTTATTTTAATTTTTTTGCTTTATTTTACTTTGGCATGCATCTTCTTAGTAGTTTGCATGTAAGTCAAAGTGGGAACAAAATGCAATTGCTAAAATTACAGCCCTACACCATTTTTCTTTCATCTTGGACTGCACTTGACTTGGTTGTTCCTTATGTAATGACAAGTGTACAAACAACACATGTTTTCGCTAAAAGTTGGCATGCAACCCTAACCTTACCTAATTCCATTGCACTCACTCCTAATGACCAATCTTGATCCTCAATTTTATCCATTCATCTCCCAAGGTCAAATTCATAATTTACAAAGTAATAAAAGTTAAGCAATTGCAAAAATGGACCTCGAACTTTTAGTTTTCAAATTCAAATGTAAATGTGAACCTAATGATCAATGAAATACAAAGGGTATACTTCTTATGATCACCAACAATGGATACTCTTTGTATCAACTCACTTTTGGAACCCTCCACTATTATCTAACACCCCAAAATGAGATGAAAAACACAATAAACATATGTTCATCATCTTACAACATGGAAACATGTAAACCAAAGAATACATACAAGATACCAAGTTACCTAGAGAAACTCTAATGGGTAAGAATCTCCAACAAAACTATGTCATAAGCACCTACAAGTGTTACACCACCTTATTGAAAATGCCTTAAATCCCATCACACTTGACTTGTCAACCTTGCAACTAAGAACCCCTATCAACTTTCCACTTGTTCAATACCTTGAATATCAAGCAATGTTTTCTACCTAAACCAACACTTCACAATTTAGGTTCACAACTATTACATTACTTTTTATCTCCCTGCACAACACCAAAATAGAAAAAGTACATAATTTGAATCAATTCAAGTAGAAAAATCCTTCACCTTCCATGCTCTATATCCACACAAAACAAAATTGCCAATTTCACTAATCTAATGATCACATGGTCATCACAATATTTGTGAGATCACCATGATAGTCATCCGATACCATGGTGTATGAGAATTTGTCACCATGGAGAGTGTTTTTTTCCCTTATATGAAGCAATGATTTTACCATTTTTCATTTTCCATTTCATCCAAATGTTGAGCAACTTGACCAAAGAGTTTTCAAAACACTCTAGACCATGCATGACACCCTCCAATCAACACCACAATCATACATTAAGATACATCAATTTTGTGGCAAGAATAATCTCTTAGTTGTGTTAGCTAAAGTGAACCCTCTAATTGGCCCCATTGGTCCATCTTAAGTGATTTGATTTTCTAATCAACTAAACTTTTCAATAAGTCATTATGTGTAGACTTGAAGCATGAAATATTTCATTTCTATCATTTCAAGTTGCATTTAAGGACTATGTTGAATTTTCAAAGGATAATCCCTTTCTAGGTTGGAGCTGGAAAAAATTGGAAGGTCTCCATCTTCCTCTAAATGAGTTAAACTAGCTTTTAGGCTTAATCAAGGATACGCTATTGATCTTTAGAAATGGATCTGATTCTTTGATTTGGTCCCCTGCAAAATCAGGCCAATATACAGCAAAGGTAGGATATAATGTCCTCGCTAACCAAGGGGATTCTGACGATCAATGTATGCCCCCAAAGCTTTTCTAAAACAGCTGAATTATCCCCAAGGCTGGCATTTTTGCATGTCTGGCAGTTAAGAAAAAGATTCTTACGGCAGAGAGATTCAGGAAGATGGGCTTCGAGGGCCCTTCAAGGTGTATTCTTTGCAAAGCTCAAGAGGAATTTGTAGGCATCTTCTTCTAAATTACCCTTTCTCTGCAAAATGTTAGAGGTGGCTATGTGCCAAACTTGGTTGGATTACTGCCCTCCCAAATGACATTGCTTCCCTCTTCATAAGTCGGCCAATCAGGTCGAAAGATGGAATTATAAGCTCTCTGTGGGAAATCGCTCCCTCTTTTTTAGTATTGGAGGTTTGGAAGGAGCGGAACAGGAGATTATTTGATGGCAAAGCTAGAAGTGTAGAGTCAACCTTATCTTCTCTGGAAGAAACCATTGTTGAGAACATTAACAATAGACATGCTCTTTCTCTCAACTTAGACAAGGAGTTCATGTCATGGGATGGCAAAATGAGGCTTTCATGGAATGGAATCAAAATTCCCTCTTGCTTAGGCAAGAAGGTAGGTAACAGAGAAGGTGTAGCATGGTTTCCTCCCCAATCGGGTTGGCTCAAATTAAACTTCGATGGGGCGTCTAAAGGAAATCCAGGAGCCTCTGGATTTGGATATGTAGTAAGAGATCATAGGGGAATAGTTTTGGGTAAGATGGTTGTGCCTATTCCTTCGAACACAACTAATGTAGCAGAATTTAAGGCTCTCTTATTTGGTCTTTATGAGTGTTCCAATCGATGCATCAAGAACTTATCTATTGAAGGGGATTTGGACATTATTATAAATGCCATTAAAACGTCTCATTCTTATAGTTGGAAGTTGCAAGCATTACTGGATAAAATTCTAATGTTGTTGTCCACCTTTGATAACTACCCCTGTAACCATATTTATAGAGAAGCAAATATGGACGTTGATGCTCTTTCCAAGTTGCCTTTTGCTGGTTCTTCATTGAGTTGGTGGGCGTCTGATCTCAACCTTTAATTGTTTTGTCTTAAGGAGAAGGGAAGAATGTAGTTGGATACAGGGATTTTTAAATTCTAAAATATCTGTTGAGGCTCGTGGGTTTTTTAAGCTGGGAAATCTTTGAGTTCAAACGAAGAATTCCATTCAAACTCCAACGGTCTTCTCTTTTTAAAATTAGGCCCTTCCCGCCAACTTAGATATGCAAAGAAATCACCTTTTTTTATTTGTGGGCCCCTGCTCCCTACATTTGCTGAATAGGACTACATAATTCCGATCATCACTGGGGAAGCTGAGCTGGGTGCCTATTAGTTCAAAGACATGCCACGTCCAATTAGAGTTGCTTTTTGATTGTGGAGTGGACACTGGAAAATAATTATTTTTTATCTATGCGCTCCAAATGCGAGGACTAAAAGGTTTGATGAGGTCAACAAATCTAACAAATCTTCATGAAAAGAGGGAAAGAACGCCATAATAGTTGGTGGAGGCTGGTATTGTCGTGTTGGCAGTGTTCTAAGGACTGGCTAATTAATGTTGAAGTGTTGGACGCTTATTTTTCCGCCACCTTTTCTCTGGGCTCATCAACTCCAAGCATTTTGCATTTATGATCTTAGGAATACGCAAGAATGTTGGGAGTTTTTCAAAGAAAGACAAAACAAAGCCTTTACTTTGCCTTGTCATTCTGTCGGCTTTGAAGGTTGAAGGCTCTGAGATTAATTGCAGAGTAGTTTTCCTTTGGGTCTGCTAAGCAATGGCGGAAGCTCCTTTCGGCTTCATCATAAGAAAGCACCCTGAGCCAATTTATTGTTTTGGGGCGGATACCCCCATCTCTCTTTCCTGCAATTATCGTCAAGTCTCCTTCCGCAAGATTACGGATTTAAGGCTAAAAAGACTTCTCTGCATTTCAGAGCCTTTAGTAATCTTGGCGGTCAAGTTAATTCTTGGCTATGGACATTTGAGTAGGACAGAGTATCGGCGGGATAACTCTAATATCTCTTCAAGATTTGTTGCTTCTCTCCTATATGTCCAGGGTTCAAAGGAAAAGATGATGGCGCTAACCTCAAAATTATTTGATCAAAATGTTCTGGTGGGATTGGCAACTGTTCTCAACTGAGCAATTATTGGTACGGGAATGTCCCACCTGGGACACCTGATTTTATTCTCGGTTCCGAGAGAGACAATCAACTACTATCCCCTTTCTATTGGATTTAAAGGGCCCTGCTTTAGGGCGTCACAGGGCATTCACAAGAATGACGCTCAAATTCTTAGAATGGAGGTTATTGGGGGATGAACCGAATGATGCAGATAGGGAAGATGAATTCCTTGAGTTTGCCTGTTTGAATGGTCTTATCCCTCCAAAAATATAATGGAATGGGAGAGCTGCTAATGGTCGTCGAGTTGTGAGTTCAAGGGGTCGTGGTCGAGGGCGTCCCTCATTGCAGAACAAGGGCCATGGTCGTCCGAGAACCAAGGGTCGTGCTAGGGTTGAGGATTCAGTCTAGAGCTGTATGAATTTCAAGAAGTGCAGATATGTTTTTTTGTTTTATGTTTCTCTGTAATTAAGTTTGCAAAAACGTTCGAACTCTATAATTTTGCTCCTCTGTTATAAGTTTTAAGACTTTGGAGGTTGGGAGTCCGTCTTTTTTCTAGTTCTGCTAAACTTAGCATTTCTTCTTTAATGGAAGAATCTGATCAATTGGGGTTGCAAGCCCAATTTTTTATTTATAAAATCTACTCTATATCATGTAAATGTTATTAATTCCATTATAATCCTCTAGCTCTGCCGTTTACCAATAAAAAAAAAGTTGCATTTAAGGACTAAACCAGATTAATTTTAATTATCCTAGAAAAATACTCTAACAAGAAAGAGCATTCGACATACATTTATTCACATAATCAAAGCATTTAGTATCAATTTACCGACTTGCATCAACATCTAGAGCTTCTGGTATATGTTTATTGTCTTTGATTATTTCAAAAAGCCGTCGACAAACTCCCAACAATACAACCCATTTTTTATCCAAAAATGGGTAAGGCGATCAAGAAGAGCTAAAAGAAATGTTTGGAGATTACTACATAGGTCAGATATGCAACCGCACAATCCATCCCACATGACAAACAATGATTTTACAAATCCTAAAGATTGCATATCATCATTGTAACATCTGGCATCCCTAGTATAACTACGCCTGCCTTGTAAAAGACCATTATTGTGGATTTTATTTTTCGGCTATAAATAACCATTATCATGAAGCAATTTATTTCCCAGATCCAGTTACTTTGATGCTGTAGCAATACATGTCAGAAAACCAGCAAGAAACACTCCAATCACTCTTTATCCATTCATTCTGCAAAAACAAGAGGTTCAAAATTAGTTTAGAACAAATGTACCTATTAAGTTATTAGAGCACAAACAACTTCTTGCATACTTCGCAAAAAGCTACCGTCCCTATGAAGTTGGCAAAAAAATGGATACTTTTGGTCTACTCTAGCTGACAACATTCCACAAAGATACAACAGCAAGATTGTATAGCCGCACCTTCCCATTATAACAAAACTAATCATAGAATCAAATGAGAAATTACTCCAATATTTGATTCAGGATGGAAAATTATTCGTTAAACCATATCTAATGGCTATCTTTAGATATGGTATTCAAACTCAATACTACAAGGAGTGATACCTGTCATCAAAAACTTGTCAAACCAAACACTGGCTTCTTTAACCATGGAAGGCGTCATACAGTGTCCAATGCCAGATTCCGCAATAAACTGGAATTCAACAACAGATGAACTGTCAGCTGTGCAAATATTGGTACACAGAAACCTAGATAGTAATATGTCATAGAAAGCTTAAAAAATTATAAAATCATGTCAGAAAAATAAATACATTCAGTCAATCATCAGGCACTAGCATTCATGTTTCACACCCCTTATAAAGATCCTAACAAAGATAATAGGTACACCATATTAGGAGCAATTAGCAGAACAGGAAAACCAAGCCATGAAAGTTTCACGAAGCATCCCAATTATCACATTCAGCTTTGAAGACTATAATTACTAAAACAATTACAAAAGAGATGCCAATACACTAAGATTTGTCTCCAAATAAAATAAATACAGAGGGAATTAAACAAATAAACATGTCATCTTCTCATTTAAGGTACACATAAGAAAACTATACTAATCACCATGCACAAGGTTGACGTGCATTACCATATTAACACAGTTGAAGAAATATTTTCATTAAACAAATTTACCATCCTTTAGAGACTAAAGTGAAGAACGTAAGAAAAACCCTAAGAAATTTAAAAGATGAAATATACACCTTGAAGTTCTCTGAAACGCTAGCCTTCCTATAGACCTCCTTTGCTATAGATATTGTTTCTTCCAAACCTTCCACAGGACATCGAGGATCCTTTTCACCTGTCATTATCAACTCCTATAACTTCAGTAGTGCTTCAGGATGCAGCTTTTTGATAGGCCCTGTGCCAATACCATGATGCAGGATACATAAACAAACAATTTTACCATTCAGAATCAAGAGTGGCCGTGGCATAATTGATGGAATTGAGTTTGGAGCATCAAATTTATCTCTTAATCCAGGGGCTATTTTGTCCCAAACCTGATTCACGAAATCAATGACTATCAATCAGGTGATCGAATGAAGTGGTGACTAAAATAGTAGTACAATATAAACTATTTTCTTCAAATGGACAGAAAGTGGTAGTACATACCATTGTGACGACTTCAGCATCTAAACAAGACTTGCCAAGATCACATTTGGCTTCTGTGATAAAAGAAAACAAGAGTGACTATTGAGATGGATAATAAATGAAATCAACGAAATAAATTGTCTTCAAGTGCTCACCTTCAAATGCATCTTGTATACTTGCAACTCGAGCATGCCATCTGTTGTTTCTTAAGGCCCACCCAAAACCCTGCACATCTAATGGCATTAATTCCTTACACAGATTTATTTGTCTCACATGAATAATAATCACAAAGACTGGTCACTGAACTATTTGTAGACCGTTACTGTAAAAAGGAAAAAATAACTGACACTCTAAATAAAACAGATTTAATTGAAACCTGAACCCCAATGATTGGAACCACCACAGCATATCGGGGATCAGCAGCAGCAGCAAACCATGCATGCATTCCTTCACAATTATACCAAAGTTTCAAACCAATGCTAATCAGATGCTGAAAACCAGTTATCCACATTCATAAAATCAGATCAAAATTTTCCATTTGTTCTATAGTGGATATAGAATCATTTCAAATGCTTGACAAACACAAATCATCGAGCAACCTAAAGTATAGCTTTGTGATGCTCTTTATAGCTTGTAACTCCTACGAAGGATCTAATGATTGTGGCGATTTTCAGAAGCATTAAAGAAAGAAAACAGAGCTACTTTCGTATTTAATATTCAAGGGAGAGAAACTCTTCACCTCCTAGTGATTCACCAGTAATTCCTATGGAAGAGGGATTAATGTCCTCCCTTGCAGAAAGGTAATCCATCAACTTTATCAGATCCCACACCTGTGTGCCACATTCTTCAGAAAGTTAACCATCTGCTATGAAATAATCCTGTACATAATGTTCGATAATGCAATATTAGCATGTAGCTAAATTATTCACGCTGCATTCACATTAAGTACTAGAGATATAGTCTATGGATTAAAGTGCTAAATCATATAGAAGCTTTTGCCTCTTCACTCTATTCTTAATCACTTGAACTGCAGCCTCTTAAAAGTTTTTACAATATGCTAGCTACAAAATGGTGCATAGCTATAGTCTTCTGCATGATTTCAAATAGATTCAGAACATTAATGGGAACCATTGCCTAGCTCCCCTTACTCTTATGTAGGCCTCTATCCTTCCCAAAGTTGGATTTCCTTTCCTGCTCATTCTCCCTTTCAGTTCTTTTTAAATAATTTTGTTTTCTCCTTTGTGCCTTTATTGCATCATTTACTAGTTCTGTTTTTCAAAAAACCTCAGCACCAAAAGTCAAACAAAAAATGGATTATTGTTATTTTGTTTAACCCTTTTGATCCACTCTTGTGCCTTGGACCTTCTTATATTCAATATTTTTCAGCAACAGCTGGTAGATACCACCACACACAGGAATAGATAGTAATAGCTAAGAAAAATGTAATTTCTAATTATCTCCATGAATGACCAAAGTCGGTCAACCAGACTCAAAAAAGTACAGCAAATTACAATAGCTAATCAGGAGCACTAAACAAAATTCCAACATTTAAAATAAAGTATCAAAATAATGAAACTAAATCAAGGAATAGCTTCCAACATGCCCCAAACAAAAGTGATGTGGAAGGCTGCAGACATGCTGTCAAATCCAAATGTATGAGTAAAATACTAGCCATTCTCCTTCTCAAAAGAACTCTCTAGTTTGGAATGAGTTTTATCTAGAGAACCTAGACTGATGCAACCATAGGCTGTAATCTTGAATCACATTATGATATTCCCTCAAATAATCAAATAGGATGTCATCGAAGAAGCACTCAAACATTGAAAGCTGAAGAATACTTGCTTAAGAGAAGAAATTAATAATATATCTGCAAATTCAAGCCATTTATGGAGGCTACTGGAAATTACATCTAGCCTTTTTTAAGGTCCTGATTTATACAAAGCAGGTTGTCATGTGGTCTGAATCAAAGTGCAATGCCTGGTAGATATATGTCTATTGTTCTTGGAAGTACCAATGGATACAGATCATTTGGCACCATCAATGCACAGACTTACTAAGTTACTCGGTTCCCCAATAACAATGGCTATACCCAGCCCAAGCAGGTAAAGATTCAGATTCAGGTCTGCTTAGTGAAATAACCCTCTAAATTTTTTTGTATATTTTTGCAATATTGGTATAACTAGCAAATACTAAACTGTACAGAACCTTCATTAAGGCCTAAGCCTTAAGACAATCGCGATCCACAAGAAGTAATTTGGCAGCTCCAAAAAGACAAATAAAGTCATCTTTTCAAAGATTATGACTAGGAAAATGGGAAGTACGGCAACCAATGAAGACTCCTTAAATATTAACTTGCACGTGGAATATTGTACAGCACCCTATTTTCTGATCCATAACTTTCAAAATATAATGTTAACTGCTGCCCTAACTTATGGCAATTGGTACAACTGTAGTGAATGGTACAGCCAGCAAAAGAATGGCCCTAAACTAATACAAAATTTACCCCAGAAATTATAATATTCTATATATCATCTTGAATTGAAATAAGTTAAAATAAAACCTTCAAGTCACCGCAAGACCCATCAACAACTAAACTAAAACACTGCAAACTTTCAGCGCATATGTAATTTCTGTATGAAACCACCTCAACTACAAACCAAATGGTTGTCATCCTTGAGTATAGAGATAAACAAAATGCTCAACATTTGTAAAATGAACTTGATAACAATAACTATGGATGTCTTTAGCCTACAGGAAATAAAAAAATAGGATATGTATCTCCTAGATAAATTCATTCTGAAAAAGGGGCATGACAGTCTACGGCTATGTATGCCGAAGGTTCATACAGTTCCAAACTTGGACAAAATAAAAAAAGTGCAGATCAACCAAAAAGAAAAAATGTATTTTCAGTAGTGTAAATTTTCTTCTTGTAAATGTTTGAGTTTTAATCTGAGATTTCATTCAAACAATTTTTTTATTAGATAGAATGGGAAACAAGGGTCCCAACCCTATAACAAAGCAAGCCCACACGATAAGAAGAAGAATAAAAATAAACGGGAAACCAGGGTCCCAAGCCCTTCACAACAAAAATGCTACAGAAGTAGAAAAAAAGAACTACAATGAGGCAGACAAGACCAAACACAGCACCTCTAAACAACAACAAAACCTAGTGTGGGGCCAAGATACATGTCTCAAAAGACCTTTCTTCCATCTTTGGAAAATGGTCCAAGAAACCTCATCCAGATTCTTAGATTGAGGAAAGAGAAGAGGGGAATTCCTTTGAGACCTCAACTAAAGACAACACGAGGAGTGCATGGTCAAAGAAGTTGACCACATAGTGGAAAGTGGAAACTACAACACAAACCTAAGAAGGCACTCTAACACCACACCCGAAAGAGGGTCAACAATCACTAGAATAGGTCCTAGATGATGATGTAGCCATGATATTTTCCTGTGTCTCAATGATTGTGGTGTAAATTCAAGTGATATATTTATTATTAAAGTTGCCTTGAAGACTTCAAGACAGCATGTTTTGTTGTCGAGATCATTAACAAAGAGGAATAGTTAAGTAAAAAGATAAATGGTTATGTTCTAGTTTGACCTTAGCTAGAATACTAATAGATGGGATTGTTCTATGAGTTCTCTATGCATTTTTGCATTGAAAATGGCATTTTTTGCCAACTATGACTTACTTTGTATTTAGCAGTCCAATAACCATAGCATGCCAACTTTGCCTATGGTAGTCCTTGTATACTAAACAAGTTGTCCATTGTACGAAACAAGATAATCCTTGATTGTGGCTTTGACTCTGAAGATATAGAGATTTGCAATGGGGGATATGTATTTTGTAGATTTTATGATCATGATGCATTATTGGCCCATTACTTGCTTAGATTTATAGTTTGATGGGGGTTTGGGGCAACACCCCAATAGGGTCGAATTACTAGTTTGGTGGAAAAGTCATGCAGATTTATTTTTCCAGAACTGGTATTTATGTTGGAGTTCACTTTTTACAAGTGGTGTGAGGTAAGAAAGGTGCCTATTCTTGGTCATGGTAATTTCTATGTTGTACTTACACTGTGTTTGGCAAGATGATTGTTATGGATGAGATAGGGTTGTTCCTATGTGCAACGTGTCATGGGATTAGCAAGATGATGTTTATAACACAACTTACCTCTTAGGCATTGAAGGTGGTTTTGGAAACCATGAGCACCTACCATGTTGATGCCTTAGTTGATTTCATGAGACATGTTGTTAATTCTCTAAGACATCGTTACGCTGCCAAAATCGTTCTAGAATTCGTTGTTGTTTTAGCTAACTCTTGAAGAGCATTGGCTCCATGCATTGTACTGTAACTATTGGTTGTTGATAATAGTATAATACAATTGAGTTTGGCTTTTGGAATATAGGTTTTTACCCAAAAGGGTTTTCCCACGTAAATCCGGCGTTATGAGTTTATTTGTTTAAATATGAATTTGTATGTGTTTATCTAATCTATAAGAGTTAAAAGGGTTTGTGAGAAATTTTTGCATTCACTTGCCTGTTAGATTTAGCCTTTGGAAGCATTACTCTACACTTTGCTTCCTTTCAATTGGTATCAAAGCCTTGCCAAGTTTGTTATTGTTGTTGGGTAGAAGCATTTTTTGTGCTGATCTAGTTTCAAAGGGAGTTTTTCATAGGAAGATTTCATAACATTGTTGCAGCTTTGAGATGGCAGGCACATCGAGCTAAATACAGATGGAGAAGTTTAATGGCGGTAATTTTGAGTTGTGGAAACTCAAAATCAAGGATATGCTCATAGATAGAGATCTACGGGTTGTCCTTTCTTCGATGAAACCCCAAACTACATTGCAGGATGCATGGTATACAATGGATCAAAAAGCGAAGGGTTTGATAAGACTTTGTCTAGCTGATTTTGTGCTCCTGAATGTCCGTAAAAAGAAGACTACAACTAAGCTTTGGAAGAAGCTTGGTGATATTTATCAGAGGAAAACCTTGGTAAATAAGTTAATCCTGGGAAAGAAATTGCATTCTCTAAGGATGGAGGAAGGAGGATCCATTGCAGATCACATGAATGCGTTCAATATGCTGGTTGCCCAACTGGGTTATGTCGGTATCAAGATTGATGAACAAGAAAAATGCATGCTTCTGTTATGTTCTTTGTCGGACTTGTGGGATCACCTTGTGATGGCCATTGGAAGCACAAGAACCACTTTCAAGATGGAGGATGTGGTTGCTTCATTGTTATCTAAAGAGATGCAAAGGAAATCTTTTGAAATGGCTAAGGAGGCCTTGGTTGCTTGTGGTAAAACAATGGAGAAAGGCAAGATGGACAAGAAGGGTAAATCCAAATCTTTGGGGAGATCTAAGTCTCATGGTAATAAGTTCAAGGTCAAATTTTGGAACTACAATGAATCTGATCATTTCCAAAAAGAGTGCAAGGAGTAGAAGAAAAAGAAAGGTAAAAAGGATTTCTCCTATTCTAACTCTAAAAAATCCTCTCAAGATGAAGTAGATGCTTTTGTAGCAGCCTTGGCAACACATGCATCAGAAGATGTGTGGCTGATAGATTCAGGTGCCTCTTTTCACATGACCTCATACAAAGGATGGTTTTTGAAAATACAAAGAGTTTGACGGTGAGAAGATATATCTGGTGATGACTCTCACCTAAAGGGATTTGGCACAAAATCTACTTTCAATTAGCAAGCTGAGGTTGTTTTCTCAAGTGGTGGATGTAAGATGACGAGGTTCTATGGTGCTTGCTAAGGGTGTTCGGATTGGCACCTTGTATAAGTTGGATGCATGTACGGTAGTGCTTCTATGAAGTCCATGAAAAGCGCTTTGGATTTTTCATCCTCACCATTGGATCAAGAAGAAAAGAAGACTGTTGTTTCTACATTTGATGGTTGTGCTTTCTCGGAACCTAAGGGTGCAAATGCATTGGAGATGAAACTCCTAATTAAGAAGACATTGTTATGGCACCAAAGACTTGGTCATATTGGTGAGAACGATCTTAGAAACCTGAAAAATAAGTGCCTTGTTGAAGGCCTTGATGACTGTAATCTCAAGTTTGACTTTTGTGAACATTGTACTTATGGTAAACAACATTGTGTTTCCTTTTATTCCAGATCTCATAAGTCTTTTGGGGTTTTGGATTATATTCATTCAGATGTGTTTGGTTCTGTTAATGTTCCTTCGATATCTAGTTTTGTGTATTTTGTCTCTTTCATAGATGACTATAGTAGGACATTTGTGTATTTCCTCAAAAGTAATTTGAAGTTTATAGTTGGTTTAAGGAATTCAAATCCTTGGTTGAAAACCGAATTGGTAGAAAAATTAAGTGTTTGGGGATTAACAATGATGGTGAGTTTTGTTCAGCAAAATTCGACAAGTTCTATAAGGACCATGGGATTGAGAGACACAAGACAACTCCATACACACCACAACAAAATGGAGTTGTGGAGAGGATGAACAAAAAGCTGATGGGGAGGGCTAGGATTATGTTGAGTAGTGTTGGGCTTGAATAGAAGTTCTAGGTTGAAGTTGTAACCACTGCATGTTATTTGATTAATAGATCTCCTACTTCGGTGCTAGTTGTAAAGACACTCATGATGGTGTGATCTAGTAAGAAGCACTCATTGAGACATCTTAGAGTCTTTGGTTGTGAGGCATATGCACATAAAAGGAGGTAGTTCAGGTACCACCTACTCTGATGAAAGATGAATTACACACTCCTGTTGAACCTGACGATGAGGAGAGCTCAAGCAGCTCTGAAATTTTTGAAGAAGAGCAAGAACCTCAATCTCAGCAATTGAGGAGGAGGTCTACTTGTGATAGACAACAACTTAAATGATATGACTATTCACCAAAAACATTGGGATATTCTTTGTTGGATTCTAGTTGCATATTTGCTTTGATTGCTAACACTAATGAGCCTAGGACTGTTAGAGAGGCTATGGGTATGCATGATGTGGATTCCTGGATGGAAGCCATGAATGAAGAGATGGTTGCATTGAAGAAGAATGCTACATGGGATCTGGTACCTTTACCTAAAAGGCAGAAACATGTTGGATGTAAATGGTTGTTCAAGAAAAAACTGGGGCCAGATGGCAATATTGAGAAGCATAAAGAACGGTTGGTCGCAAAGGGGTATTCTCATGTGTAGGGAATTGAATATGGTGAAATATTCTCTCCTGTATGTAAGCTGACATCCATTTGATTCATGTTATCACTTGCAGCAGCCTATGACTTGGCAGTCCAACAGATTGTGAAGACAATGTTCCTTCACAATGATTTGGGAGAGATTTACGTCACAACCAAAGCATTTTGTTGAAAAAGTTAAAGAGAACCTTGTTTGTAAATTGACGAAATCTTTGTATGGTTTGAAACAGTCTTCTAGAATGTGATATCAAAATTTTGGCACCTATGTGTTGTCTTTGGGATTTCTAAGATCTAAATATGACCATTGTGTGTCTTATAAATCTGAAAATGGTCACATTCTTATCAGAGTCTTCTATGTGGATGATATGTTGTTTATTGGGAATGATAAAAGAATGAAGATTTGAAGTCTCAGTTAGCAGCATGGTTTGAGATGAAAAATCTAGGTGTAGTGAGATATATTCTTGAGATTAAGATTAGTAGAGATAGAGTTAGCAGAAAGATTTGGATGAGCCAAAGTAAGTATGTTAACTCTATATTGGAGAGATTTAGCATGACGCCTTGCAGGCAGCTAGTTGTTCCAATGTTACAGGTGACAAAAATTTCTATGGATTATTGTCCAATATCTCCTACTAAGATGGAGGACATGTCTAAAGTACCTTATGCGAGTGTTGTTGGCAACTTGACGTATGTTATAGTTTGTACTAGGCTAGATATTATCAGAGCGGTGGAAGTCCTTAGTCAATTTACAACTATTCCTGGTAGGGTGCATTGTGATGCGATTAAGAGAGTGTTCAGGTATTTGAGGGGTACTTCTAAGTATTCCTTGTGTTTTCATAGTTCTCCTACTAGACCTCGGCATTTAGTTTGCATTCATGGATATGTGGATTTGAATTGGGCAAGTGACATTAATAGCGGAAGATCCACCACTGGATATGTTTTCACGATGTTTGGTGTTGCTATCAATTGGATGAGTAAGTTGCATGCTGTAGTCACTTTGTCCACTACAACAGCAGAGTACATGACAGCTACTTATGCTTGTAAGAAAGCCATTTTGGCTTAAGAGATTGTGTTCTGATATTGGTTTTATGCAGGTCAGATTACTATCTATTGTGACAACCAAAATGTTATTTGTTTAGCAAAGAATCCTACTTTCCATGACAAAACAAAGCACATTGATGTATAGTTTCACTTTGTTTGTGATATGGAGGAAGATGGAAAAAGTTGATACTTTAGCAAATGTTGCAAATGCATTGACGAAGCCAGTGAGCACTGAGAAGTTTAGATGATGTGTCGGTTCTATGGGCCTTCTTAATGTAAATAGCTAAGGTCGGACTCCTTTAGGACCGACGCAATTGTCCAAGACAAAGTGCATGTCGGTTTAATAAAAACAATTAAAGACGTGAAGAAAACTATTACGATTTGTCCATAAATATACAAGCTATCATAGGAAGATGCAGCAGTACTGGTCTTCCCTCATCAAGTATGCCACCCTGAGATGGATGGACTGGAGGTCCTACCATACTTGTGGACCAAGGGGCCGAATGGATTGGAGGTTCATTCCGTACCCTTGGGCTTGGTTAATGAAGGTAGTCTCCTGGCATCGTATCAATAAATATGGGATAAGTAATTAATTACCTGATTTCCATCAAGCAATCATGTTTGGAATCAGTGTGAAATGCTTTATAGGAAGATACAGCAGTACCATTCTTCCCTCATCAGGCGTGCCGGCCCGAGATGGATGGACTGAAGGCCCTGCCATACTTGTGGGCCAAGGGACCGAATGACTTGGAGGCTCATTATGTGCCCTTGGGCTTGGTTGAGGAAGATAGTCTCCCGGTGTCCTATCAAGCTTTTCCATCATATTCTTATGGTTGACTATGGAAAATAAGATATGAAACAGATGTGAATGATTTTAGGATACTTGATTTTAATAGAGATTATTTGTATACATAATTTCTTGATATAAATGCTTTGATGTTACTTAATATTGTTTATAAAACCTAAATTAGGATTTTTCTAAATTAGCATTACAATTATATAATTTTGTTATAGAAATTCTGTTTGTAGATGAATTGCATTTGTTGAAATTGTTATTTTTGGACAAAATCAGTTATGTCCCAAAAGGGGACACGTTACAACAATAGTAATTTCCATTGTCCGCATTCTACTCTTTGTATGCTCTCACCTTGCCCACACTGGGAATTTGGTTATCAGAAAGTGTTCTAATTCAAGTGATAGCAAATTTTATGTCTATTTGAACTAATGCTCTACAGGGGTGATACAAGAGCATCCAAAGGTGTAAGAACAATCTTGCATTCCCAAAAAATGATTCATTTTATTTCATGATAATTTTGGTTTGGTGAATACCCATGAATCTTATTTCCTCTAAAAGTTCCTATAAAATGGTTTTGAACATAAAATAGTTTTGGAAAGGGCTAAAAATAACCTGGACTCTATTTTTAGAAAGTTTGTAATTGTGCACATATGGACCTAAACTTTTATCCAAAGCTCAAAAATTGCTAAATGAATGTTGTGGGTGAGTTTCAAACCAAGGTCAAATTTGGATGTAAAGTTATTAAAGATTTAAGTTTTTGAAAATCCAAAAAAAAAAACTTTAAAATTGAGTTTTGAGGATTCAAATGATGGAATGAGGCCCGTAAATTGGGGGAAATTGAATGAATTAAATCATGGCTTTAGAGCACTCTGAGCGCTACAATTTAAAAGAACCAAGTTCGATTGAGCCCTGGATCAAAAGTTACGATTTCTAAATATTGACCTATTTTTGGTGATAGGAGTTACACTTTCCAAAGCATGCAAAGAGAAACCTAGGGGCATTTATGGCATATTTCAGCAATTCCAAAGCAGGGGAAAGATAGGGGACAGAGGTAGGTCGTAAGGAAGAAGGTGAAGCAAAAAGACAGCATCAAATTTGAAGCTCCAGAAGAGGCAGAAGATGCCAGAAGGAAGAGGATTGAAGCTATAAAGTGTTATTGTCAGTTGAGGATTTTATCCTCTATTTTATTTCAGATTTCTGTTTGTAATAAGTGGTCATTTCAGATCAATGAGTTCATTTATTTGAATGTGTTAAATCTCTGTTGTAAGTGAGTTATGTGAGCTAACCCTCATTAGGAGGTTACTACAGTTGAGGAACAGCCAAAGGTACATACCTCTTACACCCACCTAATATGTGGGCTTCAAGAGTCTATGATATTTACTCCCAAGTGTACTGCATCAGTTTTCCACAGAGAGAAAAATAAGCCTTTAATGGCCTCTTTGATATTTTTTAAAATTACAAACTTGTTTTCATAGAGCTCAACCAAGTTATCCAAGGTCATAAAACTAGTAAAATACATGAACTTGTCTTTTAAGCCCAAATAGAATAAGCTAGCAGTTTAAAAAATCACAATTTTTGTATGATCAAGGCTTAGAAGAGAACAATCGTTAGCATACAATACAACTTCCAGATTAAAATGAATATATGAAAAGACTTGATGAAAGAAAAACCCCATCTTTAACACCAATAATCTTATGATGTTCTCAAAGTCGTGTGATATTCAGAAACAGCACACAACTATCTCATAGAATCTCATCATATAAATGGAATTTATTACGTATAAATCACCCAAAAAAACTGCTAGTAGTGGCCAGTAACATGAAGATTAGCCAGGTTGTATAACAACTCTAGGAATTATTTCTTCTTTTATCATTTTTCTTTCTGCCCTCTGGTTTGATCCTATTACTTTTTTTTCACGTCATATTGTTTCCCATCATGTGGGAACTCTAAATATGTCAGAAAAAAAGTGAATATGTAAACATGAATCTGTGTGTGTGTTACAGTGAGAAATGCATACATAAAGAGGTGAGGAATAGGGTTACCGTGTCAAATATAAAAGGCATGGTTTGGCCAGTTTTCCAGGAAGAAACAAGAGCCTGATCCACAGAATAGAAGTTAACCCACCAAAGCATTATCAGACAGGACTTCCAAAATTTCTAGCAAATTCAAATAACCATCTAACAAGCTTTGATATAGGTAAATGATGCAAAAATGTCCTTACATCTTTGTATTCAGTTTTGTATTTTGCACGTTCGCCATGATAACGAGAATCCACTGCAACTGCTATGTATCCCCGGGAAGCATATGCCTGAATAATACATTGCACATGTTTAGATAATACTTCTACCTATGAACATTTTCCAAATTTCCAAAAGTACATTCAAGTTCAAGTCAAAAGATAAACTGCCAAATGCATACAATATTTAAATATGGAATAGTTTCTCTACCTCCAACAATGGCCGCAACCATTCCTTACATTTATATGAACTGTGCAGGAAAACAACAGCAGGTCTTTGTTTCACTTCACTGTCTTTGAGCCTTAGAATCAGTACTGGTAGACGACCTTGGTCACCTGCCTGAGAGTGAATATGTTCAACATAAAAGATCAAATTGGAAGTTTGGCCACAGATGCTGACAAACAGAAGAAGAGAAGTGCAATACAAGCTGCAATTTAAGAATATTATGATGTTTTGCTTGCTATAAGGAAGCCATGTATTTTAACATGGGAGCAGGCAACATGTATTTCACTTTTTCAGGGCCAATGAGTGTAATGAAGAAAAATTGAAAAACAATTTAAAAAATGAAAAAGAAATTTATCTGGAAAAAAGTTGACATCAACCTAACAGGGTTCAAAGAAAGTATTTCCCTAAATAGGACAGAAAAGATAACAAGTGGCCTTTGTTCCATGAGGCGTTGTCTTTGCATCTTTAAGCATTTGCTCTGAAACTTTAACCAACAAAGCTAACTCCTATTTGATAGTAATCAATTCCCCTTAAGCAAAAAACTCATTAGGTTGCATTTGAATTTTTTCGTATTGAAAAAGAATATTCTAAAGAGCATTAAACAAACTAAATACACATATTTATTAAGGCACCAACGAGCACATTAAATTCCAAGAATTTTATGCTGCAAGACATTTCTTTTGGATTTGCATATTAATATAATGTTAGTGGGCCTGGTGGTGAAGGCATGTGTGCTTCATAAAGGTCATAGATTCAAATCCAACGAGAGGTAGGATCGTACACCCTCTTGAACAACATATAAGGTAAATCAAAAAACAAACCCCTTGTAGGTATCATTCATAAAGGGAGTCCCATACACCAATGTGGTGTCTCATTTAGCAGTAGCCTAAAGTATTACCTTTATATACCTTACAGATAAGAAAACAAAAATTTTGGACTTTATTTGAAATGAGGCCACATTATATACTTGAAGGTCTTGCACCATATGCCTCA
Organism: Cryptomeria japonica; assembly: GCF_030272615.1. Lineage (NCBI taxonomy): Eukaryota > Viridiplantae > Streptophyta > Pinopsida > Cupressales > Cupressaceae > Cryptomeria > Cryptomeria japonica. Next base: position 8,821,892 of record NC_081410.1, on the reverse strand, counting down.
TTCTCGTGCCATTGTGACAAACAAGAGGAAGAAATGAATTATAAAACAAATTCATACCATGGGAAATGGGGGAGATGGTAAATACATACATGCTGAGTATGAAACTCAGCAGTAGTGAGTAAAAATGTAGCATCGGGAGAAAAGCATGAGATTTACTGGAGTTGTGGAGTACATAATAATGAAACAAAATGATGCAGGCTGAAGAGAACAAGGAACAACAGCTGAAAGAAGCAATTTCCTGTTGGAGAAGCAACACTACACAGAGAATTAAGAGATATGATGAATAACCAGATTCAGGCAAAGGAACTGTAGTTTTAAGATTAGGATGTCAAAGCATTGCTCTAGGAAAGGGTAGTCAAATTACTAAAGAATGCACTGCATTCATTGGCACATAAGCAAAGTGAGTTGAGATGACCAACCCATTTCTAAAATTCATAGGTTTAATAGTGAGGATTGTTGCAATTGTTTTGAGCTGACGATTGAAGATCATTTTATTTGTCAGTGCACAGTTTATTATAAGATCCAAAAGAGGTATTATTGCTTATATTGACACTTCCGAAAGAATAGATCTCTCCTTTTAAGTTAGTCCAACCAAAAAAAGGAAGAAATAACTTATATCAATGACTAAAATAGATTAATAGAACTTTAAATGTAGCAACCTGTTGAACTAATAATATGCACCAAATGCGTCTCCCATTAAATATTGTAAAATAAAATTAAGAATAAATTGTTTCACCCAAAGCAAGAAAGAATGTACAAATAGCTTTTAGGGTACAACCCAAATTGAATCAAATGCAATGTAAGAAACCATATGCAGTCAATACTAGCAACCATCACAAAGTAGTACCTTCAAAAGCATTGGCCAAACCATCAATTTGATGAAAATTCCAGCAAGTTTTCTAAATGACCTCCAAAGAACGAGGTGGGTGGACAGGAGCTTTAAAAAGTATAACCAGATAAAATAGTCAAGAGGGAGCACCAAATGCATTTTCCATAAAATATAACAAAACCAAACAGGTTAGAAATCTGTTTTCTCAAAACATGGGAGGATGCGCCAGAAGATATAATTGTAAGATTTGGCTATAAAGATAGCCATCCAAGATCAAGAAAACCTAAAAGCTAATCAAAAAATACTCAAAAGACTACTATGATTGAAAATATTGCATTCTAATCAAAAGGAAACAATACATGCAATGAGATATAAGAGATAGATTGCTCATATGCAACGTCACAAAAATCACCTAGAATTGCAAAAACTCAGGAGTCCCAAGGTGGACTATACTAGGCACTGCTAGGGGACTTGAGATTTGGTTCACCACTGTGTTTGGTTAGACTTGTGCAAACTAATGAGTTTCACTGGTAAGCTCAGCCACTCGGCAATGACATTAAAAGCAGAGAAAAAGACCACTCAAACCTCTAACACTTAAATGACCTCCAAAACTCTCAATAGATATTCATTTCATTTGCAACCACAAGGAAAAAGGTAAAAGAGTATTGGAATTATTGAGTCTCTGAAATGTTGCTCCACTTTCTAGAACCAAATATCACTCACAAGGCCAAGGTTGTCATCATGCAACTAAAATCAGCTCATCAATAGACTGTGGAGGGTTAATGGACAACTCTATGGGAGTGGGTTTTTATCTCCTACCTTTTAGCTCAACATAGACCCAGAAGTACACATATAGCCATATTAGGAACCCAAGCCCAACCCTAGGTTGTCTTCTAGCCTACCCTAAGATTTATCTAAGCCTTTGCATTCAGTTTATCATGCTCTGTTACTACTACATTGCTTGCTGCTGTGCTGAATATGAGGCAAGCCGATTAAGCCGTCCTATCAGGAACAGTATAAAAATTTACCAACACAGAAGGTATAAGCTTTGGCAAACAACAGATCAAGGCTAAAAATGTATGCCACTGTCGTGATGTCATCAGATCATTTTAATGGTAAATTATTATAATGGTCAAATAAGGCTGTCCCTTATTGAGGAATAATTTCAGCTTGAAACAACAATCCTAAAATAAACAAGACTAAAAATCAACACCACAGACTTGATGCCATCAGATCATTTGAGTGGCAAATTATAACACTGAATAAAGAGAAGCAAGATTTGTCAGCTTCGGACAAGAAACCTATAATGTTCAAACACTTGAAATCGCGAGCAGAAAAAAAAAATGACAAGCGTTAAAACTCACCTCAGTAATCAAGTAGAAATTCTCTTCTTCTAGATCTTCCTTCAAATTAGGAATATCTTTCCTTGGGCAGGCTGCCATTGCCTACAAATGCGTTTCCATAACAAGATAGTCAAATTAAATCAATAGCCCATAAACATTACAGTAATAAGCCAAATGAATCAAAAGAAAACCACAGAGAATTCTATGAATTTAAATCCATAACCCATATATATTGGATTATATAAAACAAATCAATCAGAAAGAAGAACACCTCACAGAACTGTGGAATGGAAGCTAACTGGTACATAGGATTTGTCACAGGTTGAGCTGGCTCCACACTCCATCCCTCTGGAGCAAAACATCATCACCAACATCAAAAACAATTCCATGTTAATATCAATGTTGGAAAATAGTGAAGATGTGCTTACCCAGTTTTGATCTTCTTTCAGCCAAAACATTCAGAAACTCTGTCCTCATGTTTATGTATTGAACATCAGCAATAGACTCCATGCCTTAACAGAGGTAACTACGAAAACCTCCACAAATGATATGATAGAAAATCAGTCCTGTTTTTCTTTTCAAATGATGAAGAGTGCACTATTTTTTATAGATTCTCGTGAGTTTCTTACTATTTTCACTAAAGGAGTTCAAATTACCGGACGGGGCAACGTGCAACTGCATTCCAGACAGCTTAGAGTAGAGTATACTGTCCCGTACAAAATGCCTTAGAAATTTGAGCCTCAGCTCATGTTTTGTGTAGCTGTTTATTACTTTAATTGGTATATGTGGTTTCATCAATATCAAAGCATGGGTGGAGACACGTTTGGTCAAGTTATGACGTCATGTTTTAATTATAAATTTATAATTTTATTGTATATTTAATTTTGTTAAGATTAATCTTTCTTATTAAAGAGATTTTCTAGTAATAAATTTAAATGAAGTTGTTATTTTATTATATATTTAATTTTGTTTCAAAGGGATTTTGAAGATCTTACTAATCAAAGAGATCTTTATTATCAAAGAGATTTCGAAGAATAAATTTAAATATAGTTAATTAGTCAACTATATTATTATTTTTTCTTTCTTTTAAATTTTTAATCTTTTTAGACAATTTAATTTCTTTTAAACCACCATAATTTTTTTTAAAGTACTCTAGTTGGTATGTCGCTATAAAGATAAGAGTAACCCTCTTTTTCTAATTACTCATCATTTTTAACCTTTGTAAATAAGGAATTTTAAAAGCTTTTTCTTTACATATGTTAAATGTGTTGGCTTGATGATGATTTTTGTAATGGATGACTTTATGTGTTGTCATTGATGGCACATATACACGCACATATGTTCACATTGTCATATTCATCTTAGTTAAGACAAACCGATACTACTTATAAGTCTAAACCAGTAGCATCTGTATAGAGAAGTCCAACCGGTTTGAAGGTGTCTAACCGGTATATGTAGACAACCGGTATATGCAAGAATGACAATTGGTTTTGGTCATTTTCACTGACACCAGCTTGGAGATACTGCAGAGATCAACAAGGAGGCAAATGGAGGACAATCGATCTATGAGTTGGAAGAGGTTAACACTCAACCGGTATTGGTGTTCCAACCGGTTTCACTAATTGTCTGATGAGTTACCACCGGTCGTGATGAGTTATCTCTAACCAACAGATTTGGCGGTAATCTGTGATGTGTTATGTAAGATTGTCCAGATACACTTAACCTAGGAAATTGTGATGAGGTTCCTGAGCCGACATGAAATTTAATGTCTATAAAATGACATTGTGATGAACTATTTTTATGATGCGAGATACAAGTGATGAGTTGATGTGATTTATTGAAGAAGTTGCAGTATGTTGGTGATGCAATATTGAGTGAGCTGAAGAGGATCTATGCAAGCAAGATGTGATATTTCTAGATCACACCACCTATTATTTTTTAATCACTACAATAGTTAAATCCCCTAACCGGGTAAGCTCTAACAAGCTTCATTGTACAAATCATCTAACCAAGCAATCCATTAGTTTGGGTTTGAAATCCTCTACTGAGGTTACTCCTAATAGGGTACTACCTTTAATCGAGTATAGCTCCTAACAGGGTTTTGGGATCTATAATAGGATTCGCTACCGGCCAGTTACCTATTACTGTAGATAGTTAACTTGTGAGTCGCATCTCACTATGGTTTTTCCCAGTTAGGTTTTCCACATATAAACACTTGTGTTATGGTGGATGTTTTACTTGGCGTGGATGCTTTTATATCACTTTGGATTGAATCCATAGTTTTAAGTAAACTAGTTAACTATTTTTACCAGTTTGTGTTTAAAGTGGTATTGTTTTTTCTATCACTGATTCACCCCCCCCTCTCAATACTTTATAAGTCTATCAATTGGTATCAGAGCCTAACTTCCTTAAGGCTTAATCGCTTGGAAGGAAACCCTAAAGCCATTATGAGGGATATTAGTTATAGAGAGATGGCTAGAGTGCTTGATGCAACCAAGGAAGAGCTTGAAACCCTGAGAGGCAGATTCAAAGCTTCACAAGTTAAAAGGAAAAATCTGACTAAGCAACAATTGGAGATCTCTGACAATAGTTCTTCAGATGAGGCCAACATTGATGCACTGGCTAAAGAAGTGGAAAAATTGAATGGTGAAAAGCTAAATCTGAGGAGAGAACTTGAAGACCTAACAATCCATATGAGTCAAGAACTTGAAGCAAGAAGGGCAGCTGAAGATCTAATCAAAGAGAGAGATCATGATATTTCTAAGCTCAAACAGGAGAATGTAGCTTTGCATGAACATTGGCATGAGGAGAAGGAAGAGAAAGAAGCATTACAGTTAGATCTTGAAATGGCAATGTCTCTGAGAGAGACTCTGACAAACCACAATGAAGATCTTACCAAAGAGCTTACTGAGGCTAATGGGAAGCTTGAAAAGTTCAATAAGAGTTCTTCTATGCTGGATGAACAAATCCAATCTCAGAGAATGAAAGGTGACACATCTGGACTAGGATTCAATACATCTAAGAAAGGAGAATCTTCTGGTACCAAGAGCAACATGCATAAAGGTAAAATTGCTCCTAAGGCTAAGAAGCCTACAAGTAAGAAAGCTTTCAAACCTATTTGCTTTATCTGTCACAAAATTGGACATACTGCTAATGTGTGTAGAAGCAGACCTAATGAGAACACAGGCTATAATGTTAATGCTAGATATGTGTCTAGAAGATTTGAAGGTCATTGTTTACACATGCAATATGTATGGACATAGATTAGTTGAATGCAGATATGGAGCAAACAATCTGGCACCTCACATGAATCCAAGACCTATCAGTGACTAGAGAAGGATCTATGACAACTGAGGAAACATGAACCGGAAAAAAACCCTATGTCAACCGGTTCAGTCCATATGAAATGGAAAAGGTAATAAATATGATTTTCACAATTTGCAATAACTATGGACATGTGGCTATGAATTGCAAAAGGAGAACTAGAAGAGGTAATGCAGGACCTTGGAGAGCATCTGAGATGGCCTGCTATCATTGTCACAAACTGGTACACATAGCAAAGTTCTGTAGAACCAGAAAGAATAAACTGGTTAACCACTCTGAAGATCAGAAAGGTAAGCAGAAGGTCAATGTTGAAGAAACCAAAGTGGAGATGAATAGAATTTGGAAGAAGAAAAGTGAGAACAAGCCAGCAGAAGAATCTAACTGGTGTAGGAGTACCTAAGCACCAAGAGGCTACAAGAAGGTAAAATACAATTTATGAGTAAATTCAATCACATTTGAGTTTTTATGTTCATTTTAAGTCATGGTGAATCAATATGTAAGGCTAATTAGAGCCATTTGTAAAATGTTGTCAAATTGTCCTAGTTAAGGTCTTAATTGGTCAAATGGGTTAAAAAATTGTGAAATGACCCTTGAAATGGTAATAAGCATGTATAAGATTGTTAAATGGTCATTTGGACATGTATTGAAGGTTTTTATAAAGCCATGAAGTCATTTGTGCAAAAGTGTAAAAGTTGTCAACTTGACAACAAAATGTTGTCAAGCAAAGTTGCAAAAATGCAACAAAAGTTGCAAAAGGGGTTAAAAGTTGGTTATGAGAGGTATTTGTAAGGTAAAAAATAACCAAGAGTCCATAAAAAGGCATTGTATGGTCATTCCAAATCAGAGAGGGAAGAAAAGGAAGAAAGGAGAACATTCTACTATTGTCATTTTGATTGGCTTTCCAGTTTTTATTTTGGTTCCAGGCCTTGTACGACCATGTATGGCCTGGAAACCTTTGTATATATATAATGGATAGTTAGATATTTTAACTACCTTTCTTTTCCTTTTGGTTTTGATTTATTATCTTTAGAAATGAAGAAGTTATGAAATTTTTGGTGAAAGTTGTTGATTGCAGATTTGAGGTTTCCTGAGAACAGTCATGTTGCAGCATATGGTATGGACTCATATGGAATAATTATAACCTATAAATAAGTTTATTGGAAATATATGTGAATTCTCTTTCTTTTTCTTTTGGTCTGAGTCGTTTTTGTTTATATTTGTGGAAGTTATGAAGACTTTGGTGAAAACTGGTTTTAAACTATCTTCAGTGGAGTTGCAGGCAATGGTTTGTCTTTAGATAATGATTAAACCATTGGAAAATTTAATGGATTACATATTATGAAAGTAAATCCATAAAGGGCTCATGTGAAATTGGTTTGGGATCATTTTGGCTTGTTTTGTGAAAGATATTTGATGCCCTAGGCGGACTGGGCATGCACATGGTTTGTTTGGGGACAACAGAAATGGGTATCAATGCAGAGGCCATAACTTTTAATAAAACCGTTAGATGTGGATAAATATTTTATATGTTGTTTTTAATCTAGTTATTCAGGTTTTGACCGAAGGGATTGAGGTTTTTACATCTGTTTAGAAAGTTATAGACCTCTGTGTACAGGTATATCCAAAGGGACAACAAGTTGGCAAGTTTGATACCTAGATTAAGTTTATGTTTTCTTGATTGATTGATTGTTGAAGAATGATGAAATATGTCTCTAATGAATTGTTATCATGATTAAAATATGGATGGATCAACATGATCCTAGAGTTGTGATTGGTTTTCCAAGATGCTCTGCATCACTAACCCTTCACCTAGTGTGGAGAATCCTGCACCGGAGAACTGATCTTTTCAACAAGCCTAAGGGGAGCATAGCGGTAAATCTACTTTTGGACCCCTTGAAGAGTATATTGGTAAGTGAGTTTTGCATTTCGAGTTGTATTATGAAAATTCTTGATATTACTACCTATCGGTTTTCTAAGGATCACCAACCAGTTATATACCTATCGGTATAGGTGAGTTTATTAGGAGGTAATTAGGGTTTGTTACCCTATCGGTTGTGCAATTAATGTAGTGGGTAATTTTATAAAATAAAGTTTTACTAAGTTACTTTTACCCTAGTTGCATTCGAAGAAGAGTTTTGATCACCTGCAGAGTGAAATGGAGAATTGTTAGCTGATTGTGAATAGATTTGTGTTGCGGATCAAAAGTTGAATCGGATTCGAAGATAAGAAAAGGCGAAACGGGTGCGCATTCGAGAGATCAACCGAAAACCCTGCCAGCTTGAAGGGAATAAGGTATTATTTTGTTATTCTCTCTCGAATCAAGATTATCTAGAATGGCATCGTCGTCTACACCAATAGAAAGACTTATGATTATTGCTAAAGCTATGGAGTCTATGGAATCAGATAAAATAGAATCATATAATGCATTGTCTCAAGTTCCTGATGGTGTTATGATCGAAGGTGATTTATCCAGTTATATAGACTGTAAAATTGAGGATCTAGGATCACTGTCAATCTATTCACAACTCAAATCTTTGTGTGATAAGAGTGGGAAAATCAAACCCAAATACATTAGGGTTTATGAAAAGGGTTTTCACAATGCGGCATATTTTCTTGAAGATTTTGAGGAAGAGCATGTTAGGATTATCCTTAGTCATGTGCATGAAGAGAATATGTATCTTGACAGCTCACACACAATCACAAAGGAAGCAATTCATGCAGTGACTAGTTTTTGGCAAATCGGTGAAGTACCAAAACTGAGGACAATTGAAAAAGAGATTGTATTGCACTAACTCAAAGCACCAATGACGGTCGTGCTATATCGGTCAACAACATTGCAGATCCAATAGTCAGAATTGCAACTATGGTCATTGGCTATAGGATATTTCATTCCAACGGGATGAACAGTGTACCATCTGCTGTTGTACATGCCGCCTACAGGATGATTGTAGAGAATGTAGATTATGACTTGTGCGAGGCAATGAGAATCCAATTGATGCTGAACTTAAAATCAATAAAAAATGACAATAGTCAAAAGTTCAAATATGGTCAACTGTTGATTGGTCTATTCCTCTATTTTCAGAATTTCATACCAGGAATTGGTGACATTCAATGGTCGAAGGACATACCGATTACAACTCAAATAAAAAATAGCATTAAGGTTGTGAAGAACACATTTCATGTTGCCATGAACAAATATTTTAATGAGTTTCAAAAGAAGATGAGCATGAGGTTAAGGCTACTTGATGAAGTGGTGAAACACTTTGAAAAAGATATATGTTTCACTGTAACCACTGACTTTTGCCTTATGGAGGCCGTTGAACCCAGGGAAGAAGAGATGGAAGAAATGAGAAATGAAGTCAACTATGACTTACTAATCAGTTATGCCAACAACCTTTTGGCATCTCCTAAGGATAAGAAGAATAAAATACTAGGAACTTAGCAGGAAAGGATTGCACCTGCTCAACCCAATATTGCCAAAGAGAAAAAGAAGAAAGTTGAGCAAGTAGCTTCAATGACCACCGGTACAAGGGTAACAAGAAGTATTCAAGTCAAAAAGGAACCAGTACCCAAAGTATATGCAAAGAAGCAGACTGCAACAAAGAAGAGAGGTAGAAATCACATTCTTCAAGCAAAATCTGAGGATACTGACACTGAAGAGGAACCAAATAAGATGAAAGTGATTGGTAAGAAATCCAAACCAGTAGGAAACATTTCAAAGAAAAGTACTCCTATTAATGCTACATCATACAAACCAATGACTGATTTTGAGAGGACATTAAATACATTAGGGAGGAAACGGTTTGATAATGTGAAAGAGTATTTTGATTCATTTGATGAAGGACAGAAACAAGAAATTGTTCAAGAGATAGTTAACCATGTGTGTCAATACAATTGGTTGCCTCAAGATATTGAAAAGGACATTTCTGATTCTTTGTATTCTGTTATTGAAAATAAATGGAAAGTGGTTGTAGAACAGGATCAAGAAATTATTGAGAGTTTTCATTCAATATTTTCATGAGTTATCTAGAGATGAATTATTAGAATTGCTTGCTACATTCAAATGATAGTTTCATTCTAAGACAAGAAGACTGAAGTTATTGGATGGAAAGATTCAACCTATTGAAGATGATACTCACCAGATAGCTAAAGACATTCAAAGCATGAATGAGCAACTGAAGTATCATTAAAATAAATCTGACAAAACAGAGATTGGAGCTCCAGCAGAGCTAGATGATGAAGAGTTTATTACACTGGATATTGTCTATCATGTTAAGAATAAGGATGACACAACTTCTCCACCGATTATTTTCTTTGTAGATGATATTGAAGAAATCTAGGACACTATTGATACAACTGGTAATGTCATTGAACCATTTAAGGAAACTGTACAACAACCAGATATTACAGATACATAGGAAGCAATTGAAGCACAGGTCAATGAACCAAGTGTGAATATTCAACCACCACCAGAAAAAGAACACCATGTTGAAAATCAATTGCCATTGGTTACTACAGCTACATAGGAGAAACAAAGAGAGGCGGAGAAAGAGGTTGAAGAGAAGGAGACTAGAAATAAAAAGGATGAAGAGAAAGAGAAAACAGAGGAGAAGATAGCAGAGAAAAAAGATGAAAAGGAAAAAGCAAAGGTGAAGCAGCAAACTGATGATGGGGATGACTCAATAAGAATCAAAGGACCTATAGATGTAGATAATATGAGTGCATTTGAACTAATGGAGATTGCTATAGTGATGCAATCTCAAGATCAAAAGAAAAAGGTTAAAAGAGAAGAGAAAAGAAGCATAAACTATACAAACTGTTGTTGACATTCTGTCAAGTCTCTTACCAGAGACTGAAACTAGCAATCTGTCTACCCCTATCGGCAAGCTTGGCCAGTTGGTTATTGATGCTACTGACCAACTGAAATCACTTGAAGAAGAAACACATATTTTAGTTGAAAAGAATTATTGAAATAAGAGGGGAGAGAAACTAATGACAGATATTGATAAAGGGAAGATTTCTTTATTTGTAAATAAAGATCTTTTGAGAACTGCTATTGAAACTAGAGGAAGGATTTTGGCCTATACATCTAACGTTTCATTTTTCTATTTTGATTTGAAGAAGAGGCGAGAAGAGATAGAAAAGGAATTGGAGAGGATAATTAATGCTTACATACCTTTACAACATTCAGCCTTAGATTTTGGCAAATCAATTGATGCTTTGCAACATCAGTTAGATGTTTATGATTTTGAACAGGCTAAGCAACTAAGATCCTTGAAAGAACTGAAGAACTAGTTTAGTCCAAAAGTGGACATCTTACAAAGGGCATACAAGGATTCAAAAGCGGTTTTGGCGACCCCAGAGATGAGCATAGTGGATGTAATGGAAGAATTCGCTGCACAAGTTATGACAACTATTGAGATCACTAAAACATTATTGGAAATATGGGATAATAATTTTACACAGATGAAGATTACTTTCAGTGACATTTTCTTAAAAATTGTAGTGAACACTCCTTGTAGTTTTCCTTGTAGTTGTTCATTACTTTAATTGATATAAGTGATTTCATAAGTTATACTTAATTGAATAAATATAGTTTTACTTTTTCAAGGATGGTCAATAAGATCTAAAGATGGCATTCTAAGCTCTCTTTGGGAAATCTCTCCTTCTTGTCTTATATGAGAAATTTGTAAAGAGCGAAATAAGAGACTCTTTAACAACAAAGTGAGGAAGTTAGAATAAGTACTCTCCTCTAAAGAAGCTTCAATTATTGAGAATATTAATTGTAAACTAGTTCTCAGTCCTAATTTGGAGAAAGAATTCACTGACTGGGATGGTAGAGTTAGGCTTAGATGGAATGGCCTAAAAATCCCCCCATTTATAGGGAAAAGAATCTTGATAGAGAAAGTGCATTTTAGATCCCTCCTAGGGTTGGTTGACTAAAACTTAACTTTGATGGGGCTTCCAAAGGAAATCCAGGTGCTTCTAGAATTGGATGTGTCGTCAGAGACCATAAAGGTATAATCAAAGGTAAATTGACAACTCCAATCCCTCCAAATACTAATAACATTGCAGAATTTAAAACTCTTCTGTTGGGTCTCATGGAATGCCCTAGAAGAGGAATTAAGAACTTAGAAGTTGAAGGGGACTCTACAATTGCCATCAATGCAATTAGATCAGCAAAGTCCCCTAATTGGAGACTTCAAGCATTACTTGAGAAAATCTTATCAACTTTGTCTATGTTTGATCATTTTTCCTACAAACATATTTATAGGGAAGCCAATACATATGTAGATGCTCTGTCTAAAGCAACATCAGAAGGGATTCTTCTCAGTTGGTGGGCTGAAGATTTAAATGTTTAAGGGATCCAAGAATCTATTTAGTGCTCTCTCTAAGGTAGTGTCAGGGCTGTAGATTTATATGCTCATAGATTTAATGTTTCAAATAGAGAAGTATACAAGTATTCGAGTGTCCTTCCCTCACAACAGTGTTGCTCAAATCCTCAGGGATTAATGTGTGATCTCTCCTGAGAGCGAGTCTAATTCCAAACCTGAGTTGAGCATTATTCAGGAAATATTTCTAATGAAGGGTCAAGGAATTTTAAATTCTTTCTTTCTTGCTTTCATCGATGCCTTTTTGGAAATCGAAATGCTTGGTATGAACACTTCCCTTGAACTTAAAATTCTAGTTTGGATATTCATGGGTATACATTAATGTCAACCATCAGTTAGCCCCTTTCTTTGGTTCCGTGCGCTTCTTTGTTGAAAGGATTTTAAAATTTTAAAATTTGAAGATAATGTTCTGTTAAGGCCTCCAACGACAGCCAACATTAATTAATATGTCAATGAATCAACTTGTACGTGATTAGTCTTAGTGGATGAGTTGGATGCTGATGTCATCCCATTGCATTCCAGCCTTTGTATGGGAATAGCCTTAGTGGCTGAGCTGGAAGCTAATGTCACTCTATCATACTCATTATTTCTTGCTATTTTTGGTGATCAACCCACTAAAATTATTTAGAGGTGTAGATGAGGGAAACGGTTCAAATCAAAGATTCAAAAATTCCAACATCCAACAATTGGTGCAGTCACCGATTGGGAGGGACCTCAAAGAGATCAATCCAGACCGGTCAGCAAGAGTAAACACAAGGATATGATGGAGGCGATGCATAACTGAATGAATTGTATCATAAAAACTCATTACAATCAACCGGTAACAACCGGGTTACGGAAACCGGCTCACTGGCATGCTAAAATTGTTGGTATTTTGGTATGGTTTTGTCATTGATGTCAATACCTACTAAAACACTAGCACTTTGGAGATCCAGCAGCATTCACCGGCAAGCAAGTAACTATTGCATAGTTACTGATATATGGTACACCAACAGGATATAATGATCACCGACACTTGGAATGACATGGAAGACACTTGGTAATATCAAAGACATCATGTGGACATCTTGTCTTAATGAATTGATCATTGGTATATTCATATTTGCATATTTGCTCTTACCGACAAATAGGTCCAGGGTTATCCAGGGTTACACCGGCAGGTTTATCTTTTCTAGATCAGCATGGCACACTATGGAGATGATTAATTATTGTTGTAAATGCATTAAGTTGACATGTTCAATCGGTTATTGCATCGGATATTGTATTGTTTGTAAAATGATTTTATTGTAATATCTTGTAGAGCTGACCTACTAAAATTGGTCTTAGGTTATGGTATAAATGTAAGATCTTAGATGTAAGATCAAGTGTGGAATGTGAAGAAGGTTTTTGTGAAGGTATATGCGAGATTAAGCAGAGCTATACATGCAGACATCATTTGAAGGTGAAGCTAGGTTTTTGTGAAAGCATATCAACATTACACCGGTACTAAATCCATCATATGAAGATGCTATTTTGAGTAGTACATTCTTATTGGATTTAACCATCCAATTATAGTCAGTGTGACTCCCATTTGTGTTTGAGCAATGAGCTCTAAGCGCTTGGCCTTTCTGCATGTGCAGACCCCATTTATGTACACTTACTATCTGCAGTAGTATCATCTGATTGTGGGTAAGGTTTCCCACCGTGGTTTTTCCCCTTACAAGGTTTCCACATACAAACATTGGTGTAATGTGTTGTGGATGACTTTGTCTTTTATTTTCATACATTAATCTTTACCGGTATTGCATTTATCTGTGAATCTGTCCACCGGTATACCAGACTGTCTCACCGGTACTAGGTAGTAATTTGTTTAAGTTGTTTTTGATTTGTAATTATCAGACAATTGATTCACCCCCCCCCTCTCACTTGTCCCTAGGACCTAACAATTGGTATTAGAGATAAGTCCTCCTTTGCAGAAGTTTAACAACTTGAGGAGATCCAATGTCTACTAGCTATTTCAAGAAGGACAGTCCTAAACTTGATGGAACCAACTATGGGATATGGAAGATCATAATGGAGACACATATGAATTGCATTGGAAAGGATATCTGGGATGTTACAAAGAATGGCTATACTACTGCCACTACCACTCAGCCTAATCCACCTAACTTGACTAAAGATGAGGAGAATGATTGCAAAGCAAGAGAAGCACTTTTGAGCGCATTAACAGATCAGCAAATCATGGGATTATTAGATAGATCAACTGCTAAAGCTATTTGGGATCATTTGGAAACACTGAATGAAGGAGATTCCATAGTCAAAATTGCAAAACTTGAAAGCTTCTGGGTCAGGTATGAAAATCTGAAAATGGAAGAAGATGAAAGAATTTCTGCTTTTATGGAAAGAGTGAATGAAATTGTTTTGGGTATTAAATGTTGTGGAGGAACCTTAAGTGAAGATGAAATTGTTTCAAAAGTTTTAAGAGGATTGCCACCGACATACAAAATGAAGGTTACTGCTATAAATGAATTAAGAACAATGCCTAATACTTCAGTAACTAGGGATACATTGATTGGAAAACTTTCAGCTTTTGAAATTGAAGAATTTGGTCTTGTTGCTACTATAAAGACAGATTTAGCTTTCAAAGCATCAACATCATTTGCATCATCACTTGATAAATCTGATTGGAAAGCCTTTTATGCAAGAGAACATGAGGAAAGTAGGAAAGAACTTGAAGCACTATTTGTAAAAACAATGCCTAAAGGTCCAGTTGGAAGTAAGTATGAAGGTAAAGCACCCTTTAAATGTTTTAACTGCAATAAGATTGGTCATATGGCTTCAAGATGCCCTGATAAACATGCTAGACTAAGAGAAGAAGCTAGAAGGACATACAAGCCTAATCCTGAATATCAGAGATACAGATTTAAAAAGAATAAGGACAAATCTTGTTATGTTGCTGATGAAGGAGTGACTGATGATTCTGATGAAGATCCGACAGACAATGGATGGGTTTTTGTTGCTATAACAAAAGATCAACCGACACTTGCAGTGCAACCGATAGAACAAGCCCTAGCAGCTAAAATTGAAGCAAAGGATGAATGGATCATTGATTCTGGATGCTTACATCATATGACAGGAGACAAAGGTAAATTCTTGAACTTTCAAGAATATAATGGCGGTTTAGTAAGATTTGGAGATGACAAAGCTTGTCAGATCAAAGGTAAGGGTTCAATATCTCTTGATGGTAAGTATAACCCTAACAATGTCTACTATGTTGAAGGTTTAAAGCATAATCTTTTGAGTGTTGGTCAATTAGTTGAGAAAGGATTTCAATTACAATTTAAGAATGGAAAATGCAAAATCATGAACAGAACTGGTTTAGAAATTGCAACCGGTAATCATACTGGAGGTAATATATTTCATTTGAATAACAGTGAAAAGACATGCTTGATTGCACATATAGATGAAAGTTGGCTATGGCATAAGAAACTCTATCATGTAAACTTTGATTGCATGGTAAAAATCAGTACTACTAAGGCAGTTAGAGATCTACCTAAAATTGTCAAACCTCACAATACAGTATGTAAGGAATGTCAATTTGGAAAACAGGTTAGAGCTAGTTTCAAAAGTATTCCAGAAAAATCTAATAATGCTCTTGATTTAATTCATGCTGATTTATGTGGTCCAGCTAGAACTAAAAACTTACAAGGTGATAGATATTTCATGCTAATCATTGATGACTATTCTAGAATGTGTTGGGTTACTTTTCTCAAGGAAAAATCAAAAGCACTTGGAAAGTTCAAACTGTTCAAAGAAATGGTTGAAAATGAAAGCGGTAAGAAAATCAAATGTTTGAGATCAGATCAAGGAGGTGAATTTACATCTAGTGAATTTAATGCATTCTGTGAAGTAAATGGAATTAAAAGACAACTATCAGCACCTCAGACACCTTAGCAGAATGGAGTTGTTGAAAGGAAAAACAGAACAATCTTGGATGCAGCTAGAAGTAAGTTATCAGAAGCAAATCTACCACATGTATATTGGAGAGAAGCAGTAAGTACAACGGTCTATACATTCAACAAAGTTCACATCAAAGGTGAAACCGGTAAGACCCCTCATGAACTATGGTTTGGTATTATTCCTACTCTTAAATATTTCAGAATATTTGGAAGCAAATGTTACATTAGAAGAGATGAGTACATTAGAAAATTTGATCCTAGAAGTGATGAAGGAATATTTCTTGGTTATTCATCTAAGAGAAAAGCATATAGATGTTTTAACAAAAGATTGCAGAGAATTGTTGAAAGTACAAATGTAAAGATTGATCAACAATTCAGAGGAACTTCAAGGTATATAGACTCAGAACCGGTAACAAAATTTCTAACAAATGAACCTACACTGAATCCACCAGTACAGAGTGAAGATCTAGTTACACCGGTATCATCTGAAAATTCCACTGTGACTGAGGAACAACAACAAAGAAAGACACCCCGATATGTAAGATTGAATCATTCTGAAGATCAGATAATTAGAAACAAATACAAAAGAGTTATGACAAGAGGAAGATTGGCAAATTAAGAGGTATGTCTTATTTCTCAAATTGAACCATTATCAATTACTGAGGCATGTGAACATAAGTATTGGACTAAAGCTATGGAAGAAAAATTAGAGCAAATTGAGAAAAATAACAATTGGACATTAGTTCCCCGGCCTAAAGATAAAAATGTAATTGGAACAAAATGGGTATTCAAAAATAAACTTAATGAAGATGGTAAGGTTATTAGAAATAAAGCAAGACTAGTGTGTAAGGGATATTCTCAAAAGGAAGGAGTTGACTATAATGAAACCTTTGCATCGGTAGCTAGAATTGAGGTAGTTAGATTGTTTTTGGCCTTTTCAGCACATAAGAACTACAAAGTATATCAAATGGATATTAAATGTGCATTTCTGAATGGAGATCTTGAGGAGGAAGTTTACATTGAACAACCTGATGGATTTTCTTTAACAGATGAAAAAGATATGGTTTGCAGGTTAAAGAAAGCTTTGTATGGATTGAAGCAAGCTCCAAGAGCTTGGTATGCTAGATTGGATAAGTATCTTTTGAAAATTGGTTTTTCTAAAGGTAATGCTGATAGTAACTTATACTATAAAGTGACTAATGATGACATCTTGGCTATAGAAGTTTTTGTTGATGATATAATATTTGGAGGAGAAGATGGATTGTGTAAAGACTTTTCTATCAAAATGCAACAAGAATTTGAAATGTCTATGATTGGTGAAATAAGATTCTTTTTAGGATTGCAGATTTCACAGACTAACAAAGGTATATTCTTGAGTCAATCAAAATACTTAAAAGAGTTACTTAAGAAATTTGGGATGGAGAACTCTAAACCGGTAAGCACACATATGACTACAAATGACAAACTATCTTTAAGAGATGAATCTACACCTGTTAATCCAACAAGGTACAAATCTATGATAGGAGGTTTACTATATTTAACACAAACAAGACCTAATATTATGAATGCAGTATGTATTGTTTCAAGATTTCAGAGTAATCCTAGAGAAAATCATGAATTAGTAGTAAAAAGGATTTTCTGGTACTTACAAGGCACTACAAATCTTGGATTATGGTATCCTAGAGATGAAAATTTTGATCTATGTGCATACACAGATGCAAATTAGGTAGGAGATGTGGATGATAGAAAAAGCACCACCGACGGAGCATTCTTTCTTGGAAACAGATTAGTTTCTTGGTTGAGAAAGAAACAGAGTTGTACATCTTTATCAACAATAGAATCAGAATATGTTGCAACAACAACTAACTATACACAGGTACTTTGGCTTAAACAAATGTTGAAAGATTTAAAGGTAAAATGCAAGGAACCTATAACTATCTATTGTGATAACACAACAAGAATTGATATATCTAAGAATCTGGTACTACATTCTAAAACAAAACATGTTTCCATCAAACCGAATTTTCTAAGGGAAAAAGTTGAAGCAAAAGAAATAAAACTGGTTTATGTGAATACTAAAGAACAGCTTGCAGATATTTTTACAAAACCTCTACCTAAGGAGACTTTTGAATATCTTAGAGAATAGCTTGGGGTCATACCCCCGCCAGTAGATACTTAGAAAGTTGATGTCTGTCATCAACCGACAGAATTAATAGAGATATATTCTTACTCTGGCTTTGAAGCTACTTCTCAGGGGGAGTAGTTGGTATATTGTAATTGGTTGGTATTTTGTATATGTATCTAGCAATTGGTATTTTGTTGTAACTTTGGCATTTGATGTCAAAGGGGGAGAGATATCTATGGAAAAACACATTGATTGGTACAGAAAAAAAAAAAAAACATAAGGTAACTCATGTTACTCTCAGGGGGAGAGATTGTTACTTTGAGGAGATTATTGGTTTTATACTTGGCATTTCTGTTTTGGCACTTTGATGGTTTTTCCATCTTGTGTTGCCATCAATGCCAAAGGGGGAGATTGTTGGTATTTTGGTATGGTTTTGTCATTGATGTCAACACCTACTAAAACACTAGCACTTTGGAGATCCAACATCATTCACCGGCAACCAAGTAACTATTGCATAGTTACTGATATATGGTACATCGACAGGATATAATGATCACCGACACTTGGAATGACATGGAAGACACTTGGTAATATCAAAGACATCGTGTGGACATCTTTTCTTAATGAATTGATCATTGGTATATTCATATTTGCATATTTGCTCTTACCGACAAATAGGTCCAGGGTTATCCAGGGTTACACCGACAGGTTTATCTTTTCCAGATCAGCATGGCACGCTATGGAGATGATTAATTATTGTTGTAA
Organism: Cryptomeria japonica; assembly: GCF_030272615.1. Classification (NCBI taxonomy): domain Eukaryota; kingdom Viridiplantae; phylum Streptophyta; class Pinopsida; order Cupressales; family Cupressaceae; genus Cryptomeria; species Cryptomeria japonica. The sequence goes on along the minus strand of NC_081410.1, from coordinate 8,803,176 downwards.
ATGCATTAAGTTGACATGTTCAATCGGTTATTGCATCAGATATTGTATTGTTTGTAAAATGATTTTATTGTAATATCCTGTAGAGCCGACCTACTAAAATTGGTCTTAGGTTATCGTATAAATGTAAGATCTTAGATGTAAGATCAAGTGTGGAATACGAAGAAGGTTTTTGTGAAGGTATATGTGAAATTAAGCAGAGCTATACATGCAGACATCATTTGAAGGTGAAGCTAGGTTTTTGTGAAAGCATATCAGCATTACACCAGTAATGAATCCAACATATGAAGATGCTATTTTGAGTAGTACATTCTTATTGGATTTAACCATCCAATTATAGTCAGTGTGACTCCCATTTGTGTTTGAGCAGTGAGCTCTAGGCGCTTGACCTTTCTGCATGTGTAGACCCCATTTATGTACACTTACTATCTGCAGTAGTATCATCTGATTGTGGGTAAGGTTTCCCACCATGGTTTTTCCCCTTACAAGGTTTCCACGTACAAACATTGGTGTTATGTGTTGTGGATGACTTTATCTTTTATTTTCATCCATTAATCTTTACCGGTATTGCATTTATCTGTTAATCTGTCCACCGGTATAACAAACTGTCTCACCAGTGGGTAAGTGCACAAAGATGGTGGTCAAAAAGGGGGGTATAAGTGGACACTTTTTGTCTGAAATCAGGTGAACCTAAACTTAGAGGCAAAATTTGAAAGTCATCCACTCAAGATATGAAGATAATCAAAGAACAAATATTGTAGTACTCTGAGTCTAGTTTCCAAACTACTAAACTTTTTAAAAATTGGATAAGATTAAGGAGGTCAAATCCTTCGTGCACAAAAAACTAACCCTGTTTTTTTTCTGAAAAACATAACATAGTGTCTGACGTGCGCATCAAAAAAGTCATAGTTAGATTTAGTATTTTGACAAATCCTTTGGCAGAAAGATAGTTAAGAGTGAGCACTAGAAGATATGTATTTTTTTGAATTTTGTGTTGAGTATTTTTTTTTTATGATTTTTCCAATCGAGCACATCCTGAAAATTTGGTACCTATTCGTACGCGAAGCATAAGTTGCACTAAACAAATCAAAAATATAATTTATTTTTTTTAAATTGTAAAGAATCAAGTGCACTACAATAATATATAAAGTTTTTTAAATTTGGATACGTATATCAAAATTTATTCAAAAAATGGTGCACCTATGTCTGTGAGAACTATGGAGACACTAGTAAAAGAAATTCAATAATAATATGTTATTATTGTTCAAATTGAAAAAAATTTATATGGTTAGAAAGCTCAGAATATGGGTGAAAATATGGTGGCAATTTTAGAAATACCCACTTTATGAAGTGTAAACCTGATGATGACAAAGTCGATAAAATAAAACATGTCAAAAATGAGAGAAATGGAGGGAAATCAAACTTCCAATCCGTAGCTTTGTCATCCAAGCCTATTTCCAAGCCTAAAGATTCAAAAGCACGTACGGGGTACTTATGGTTTAAAAAGTGCATATAGGGTATGTATAGTGTAAGCAGCGCGTACGCGCTTGTTTCCCTTTAAACAACGCATACGCGCTATTGTATAATATGATATTCTATGTATAATATGTGTATATACATATAATATATGTAATATATAATATGTGTATAATATGACATTGTATATATAATATGTTTATATACATATAATATATTAAACATATATATACACATGTAAGTGTATCATTTCTCCCTCTCAAACGCATACAAGGTCTCTCTCTCTCTCTCACTCACTCTCTCTCTCCCCTTCTCCCTTCCTCCATAACCCATGCCTCTTTCTCTTCTTCTCTCCCTCCATACCCCACTGCAACTGTGTTTGCACTTCTATAGAAGTAAGTGAATTTATTTCTTATCTGCAACTTCCTCTTTGATTTTTATCATGTATTCTCTCCCTCCCTCTACCTCTCCCTTCCCCCCATGTTCTCTCCCTCTCTCCTCTCCTCTCCCTCTCTCTCCCTCTCCCCTCTCCTCTCCCTCTCTCTCTCTCTCTCTCCTCTCTCTCTCTCTCTCCTCTCTCTCCCTTCCCTGCCCCTCTTCTCTCCCTCTCTCCCTCCCTCTACCTCTCCCTTCCCCCCATGTTCTCTCCCTCTCTCCCTCTTTCTCCCTCTCCCCTCTCCTCTCTCTCTCTCTCTCTCTCTCTCTCTCTCTCCCTCTCTCCCTCTCTCTAC